>NC_057804.1:491009143-491133260 GCF_018294505.1 Triticum aestivum
CTCGCCTCTGCCTACTGGCAGAGGAAGAAGAGGACAAGGGGGGGGGGGAGGTGGGCTGGGCCAGCGGGAGGAGCTGGGCCGGCTACAGGTAGTGGCCCAGGTGGGCTGCAGGTAATGTTTCCCTCCCTCTCTCTGTTTTTTCCTATTTTACTTCTGTTTTCTATTTTGCAGGTTTGTTTTGAATTTGGTTTTGAAACCAATTCAATTTATTTTGCTTCTGACAATATTTTTAGGAGCTAAAAGAATTAAAACAATGCTCCACAAAATATTTCAGAATTATTGGACCTATATTTATTTAATAGTAGATATAAATCCAATTCAAATAATTATTGCTTTAATTCAAATGCCCAAATTAAATGTTTCTGAGACACCAAAATTATTGGTTTGGATTCTACCTCTTGCCAATATTTCCAGAGGATATCAGGAACATTTTCTTGGACACATTTGAGAAGATTTAATTGTTGGTTATTTTTAGAGGTTTCTGAGGCTTTGAAAATTCCTCAATTCAAATTTCATTTGAATTTAGACATGATGCACCAAGAGGTCTAGCCTAGTGCATTACCAGAAACTAGGGATGTGACAATTGAGATCCAAAAAGAGAGAAGAAGCCATCTAGCTAATAACTATGGACCCGTAGGTCTGTGGTAAACTACTCACAACTCATCGGAGGGGCAAGGATGTTGATGTAGAAGCCCTCCATGGTCGATTCCCCCTCCGGCAGAGTGCCGACGAAGGCTCCAAGATGGGATCTCGCAGATACAGAAGGTTACGGTGGTGGAAATTGTGTTTCGTGGTGCTCCTGGATGTTTTCGGGGTACGTAGGTAAATATAGGAGGAAGAACTATGTCGGTGGCCGCCCAAGGGGCCCACGAGACAGGGGGCGCGCCCTACAGGGGGGCTCCTATCTCGTGGCTTCCTCGGCAGCTTCTTGACTTGCACTCCAAGCTCTCCGGATCATGTTCGTTCCAAAAATCACGCTCCCGAAGGTTTCATTCTGTTTGGACTCCGTTTGATATTCCTTTTCTTCGAAATACTGAAATAGGCAAAAAAACAACAATATGGGCTGGGCCTCCGGTTAGTAGGTTAGTCCCAAAAATGATATAAAAGTGTAAAATAAAGCCCATAAACATCCAAAATGGGTAATATAATAGCATGGAACAATCAAAAATTATAGATACGTTGGAGACGTATCAAGGAGGAGGGGGCGCCGACACATGGCTTGGGATTCATGGTGTTGTGTGGCGCCCCCTCCCCTCCTCACATATATATAGGTGGAGGGGGAGGGGAGGCAGCCCTAGGCACGCCCCCAAGGGGCCCGACGGCCGCCCTGGGCTCCTGCATAGGCGTGCCCCCCTTTCCTTCCTAAGGGTGGAGGAGAAGGTATGAGGGGGCTAGCGGTTGCCCTGCCTTAGGCACCCCCCTTTACTTCCCAAAGGTCAGCGGCCATGAGGTGGGGCGCGCCAACCCCTTGTGGGCTGGTGTGCTCCCCTCGTTGGCCCGTTTGGCCCAATAACTCCTCGTGGCCTCCCGGAACCCCTTCCGGTGATCCGATAAATATCCGGTGCATGCGGAAACCCTTTTGGAACCCTAATACCTTCATCCTATATATCAATCTTTTTCTGGACCATTTCGGAGCTCCTCGTCATGTCCGTGATCTCATCCAGGACTGCGAACAACATTCGGTTACCAACATACATAACTCATATAGTACTAAATCGTCAACGAACGTTAAGCATGTGTACCCTACGGGTTTGAGAATGATGTAGACATGACCAAGATACTTCTCCGGTCAATAACAAGTAGCGAGACCTGGATGCCCATATTGGTTCTTACATATTCTATGAAGATCTTTATCGGCCGAACCTTTATGACAACATACGCAGTTCCCTTTGTCCGTCGGTATGTTACTTGCCCGAGATTCGATCGTCGGTATCTCCATACCTAGTCCAATCTCGTTATCAGCAAGTCTCTTTACTCATTCCGTAATACATCATCTTGTAACTAACTCCTTAGTCACTTTGCTTGCAATCTTGTGATGTTGTATTACTGAGAGGGCCCAGAGATACCTCTCCGTCATACGGAGTGACAAATCCCAATCTCGATTCATGCCAACTCAACAGACACCTTTGGAGATACCTGTAGAACACCTTTATGATCACCCAGTTATGAAGTGATGTTTGATAGCACACAAGATACTCCTCCAGTATCCGGGAGTTGCATGATCTCATGGTTGAAGGATTATGTATTTGACATTAAGAAGGGAGTAGCAAAAACTGAACGATCATATGCTATGCTAACGGATGGGTCTTGTCCATCACATCATTCTACCAATGATGTGATCCTGTTATCAAATGACAACTCATGTATATGGTTAGGAAACCTTAACCATCTTTGATCAACGAGCTAGTCTAGTAGAGGCTCACTAGGGACACGGTGTTTGTTTATGTATCCACACATGTATTTAAGTTTCCAATCAATACAATTCTAGCATATAATAAACCTTTCTCATGATTAAGAAGTATAATAATAACCACTTTATTATTGCCTCTAGCGCATATTTTCAACAGTCTCCCACTTGCACTAGAGTCAATAATCTAGATTACATAGTAATGAATCTAACACCCATGGAGTATTGGTGCTGATCATGTTTTGTCCGCGAAGAGGTTTAGTCAACAGGTCTGCCACATTTAGATCTGTATGTACTTTGCAAAGTTCTATGTCTCCATCCTTGACATACTCACGAATGGAGTTGAAGCGTCGCTTGATGTGTTTGGTTCTCTTGTGAAACCTAGGCTCCTTGGCTATGGAAATTGCTCCAGTGTAGTCACAAAAGATTGTCATTGAACCTGATGCACTGGGTATTACACCCAGATCGGATATGAACTCCTTCATCGGGACTCCTTCATGCGCTGCTTCTGAAGCAGCTATGTATGCCGCTTCACATGTAGATCCCTCCCCGACACTTGATGTCGCTTGAAGCTACATCGGTATTTCCCCAAAGAGGAGGGATGATGCAGCACATTGATAACCCACAAGTATAGGGGATCGCAACAGTTTTCGAGGGTAGAGTATTCAACCCAAATGTATTGATTCGACACAAGGGGAGCCAAAGAATATTCTCAAGTATTAGCAGCTGAGTTGTCAATTCAACCACACCTGAAAGACTTAATATCTTCAACAAAGTATTTGGTAGCAAAGTAATATGGAAGTAACAGTAACAGTGGCAAAAGTAACAGTAGCAATTTTGTAGCAACCGTAACAGTGGCAATGGAGAAGTAACTTAGCAAGGATCAATATGTGAAAAGCTCGTAGGCAATGGATCAATGATGGACAATTATGTCGGATGTAATTCATCATGCAACAGTTATAACATAGGGTGACACAGAACTAGCTCCAGATCATCAATGTAATGTAGGCATGTATTTCGAATATAGTCATACATGCTTATGGAAAAGAACTTGCATGGCATCTTTTATCCTACCCTCCTGTGGCAGCGGGGTCCTAATGGAAACTAAGGGATATTAAGGCCTCCTTTTAATAGAGTACTGGACCAAAGCATTATAACTTAGTGAATACATGAACTCCTCAAACTACGGTCATCACCGGGAAGTGTCCCGACTATTGTCACTCCAAGGTTTGCCGGATCATAACACGTAGTAGGTGACTATAACTTGCAACATAGGACAAAGAACACTCATATATTCATGAAAACATAATAGGTTCAGATCTGAAATCATGGCACTCGGGCCCTAGTGACAAGCATTAAGCATGGCGAAGTCATAGCAACATCAATCTTAGAACATAATGGATACTAGGGATCAAACCCTAACAAAACTAACTCGATTACATGGTAAATCTCATCCAACCCATCACCGTCTAGCAAGCCTATGATGGGATTACTCATGCACGGCGGTGAGCATCATGAAATTGGTGATGGAGGATGGTTGATGATGACGATGGCGACGGATTCCCCTCTCCGGTGCCCCGAACGGACTCCAAATCAGCCCTCCCGAGGAAGAACAGGGCTTGGCGACGGCTCTGTATCATAAAATGCGATGATTCCTTCTCTCTGATTTTCTTCCCCGAACTTGAATATATGGAGTTAGAGTGGAGGTCGTTGGAGGTCCAGGGGGCCACAAGGCAGAGGGCGCACCCTAGGGGGAGGGGGCATCCCCCACCCTCGTGGCCAGGGTGTGGGCCCCCTTCTATTAATTCTAGCGCCAGTATTTTTTATTAATTACAAAATGTGACACCGTGAGGTTTCAGGTCATTCCGAGAACTTTTATTTCTACACAAAAATAACACCATGGCAATTCTGTTGAAAACAGCATCAGTCCGGGTTAGTTCCATTCAAATCATGCAAATTAGAGTCCAAAACAGGGGCAAAAGTGTTTGGAAAAGTAGATATGTTGGAGACGTGTCAACTCCCCCAAGCTCAAACCTTTGCTTGTCGTCAAGCAATTCAGTTGATAAACTGAAAGTGATAAAGAAAAACTTTTACAAACTCTGTTTGATCTTGTTGTTGCAAATATGTAAAGGCAACATTCAAGTTTTCAGCAAAGATCATGAACTAACCATATTCACAATAACATTTAGGTCTCATGTTTACTCATATCAATGGCATAATCAATTAGCGAGTGATAATAATAAATCTTGGATGACAACACTTTCTCAAAACAATCATGATATGATATAACAAGAAGGTATCTCGCTAGCCCTTTCTGAGACCACAAAACATAAATGCCGAGCACCCCTTAAGATCTAGGACTGACTAGACATTGTAATTCATAGTGAAAGAGATCCAGTCACGGTCATACTCAATATCAATTAATAACAATGCATACAAATGAAAGTGGTGCTCTCCAGCTAGTGCTTTTTATAAGAGGATGACGACTCAGCATAAAAGTAAATAGATAGGCCTTTCACAGAGGGAAGCAGGGATTTGCAGAGGTGCCAGAGCTCGAGTTTTTGAAATATATATAAATATTATTTTGAGCGGCATACTTTCATTGTCAACATAACAACCAAGAGATCTCGATATCTTCCATGCTACATACATTATATGCGGTTCCAAAACAGAATGGTAAAGTTTATACTCCCTCACCACCAACAAGCACATTCCACGGCTGGTCCAAAACAACTGGTACCATCCAACTAACAACAATCCTCGGGGATTTTTGTTTGCAATTATTTTGATTTGATTTGAGCATGGGACTGGGCATCCTGGTTACCGGCCATTTTCTCGTGAATGATGAGCAGAGTCCACTCATCGTGAGAATAACCCACCTAGCATGGAAGATATAGACAACCCTAGTTGATACATGAGCTATATGAGCATACACAACAGAATTTCATTCGAAGGTTTAGAGTTTGGCACATGCAAATTTACTTGGAAAGGCAGGTAAATACCGCATATAGGTAGGTATGGTGGACTCATATGGAACAACTTTGGGGTTTATGGAAGTGGATGCACAAGCAGTATTCCCGCTTAGTACAAGTGAAGGCTAGAAAGAGTCTGGGAAGCGACAAACTAGAGAGTGACACAGTCATAAACATGCATTAAGATTAACCAACAATGAGTGCAAGCATGAGTGGGATATAAATCACCATGAACATAAATATCGTGGAGGCTATGTTGATTTGTTTCAAGTACATGCGTGAACATGTGCCAAGTCAAGCCACTCGAATCATTCAAAGGAGGATACCACCCTATCATACTACATCACAACCATTTTAATAGCATGTTGGCACGCAAGGTAAACCATTATAAACTCCTAGCTAATTAAGCATGGCATGAGTAACTATAATCTCTAATTGTCATTGCAAACACGTTCCATTCATAATAGGCTGAATGAGGAATGATGAACTAATCATATTTACAAAAACAAGATAGGTCGAGTTCATACCAGGTTTTCCTCATCTCAATCATTTCATCATATATCGTCATTATTGCCTTTCACTTGCACGACCGAACGGTGTGTATAATAATAATAGTGCAAGTGCATTGCACTAAGCTGGAATCTACAAACATTTAATTCAAAGGAGAAGACAAGGTAATATGGGCTCTTTGTTAGATCAATAATAATGCATATGAGAGCCACTCATCATTTTCATCGTGGTCTTCTCCTCTTGACTCCCAAAGAAAACAAAAGAAATTCAAAGAATGAGAAAAACTATTTACACGGGACAACTCCCAACAAGCAAAAGAAGAACGAGAAATCTTTTTGTGTGTTCTTGTTTAATTACTACTACTACAAGCATGGAAAGTAAACTAGCTAAAATCTATAACTAAATTTTTTGGTTTTTTTCTCAAAGTTTTTCAAACACACAAGAAGAAAGCAAGAAAAGAAAATAAACTAGCATGGATAGTACAATGAAAAAGTATGAACACCGACAAATAGAATGAGTGTGTGGACATGAATGTAATGTCAGTGAGAAATACGTACTCCCCCAAGCTTAGGCTTTTGTCCTAAGTTGGTCTATGCCCATGGATCAAAGTGGTCCTCTCCGGTGTACCGAGGAGGATCCTCGGGGTGCCACTGGTTAGCGAGCTCTTGCCGGTCCCACTGATAAATAGACTCTTGGTATGGATCAGGAGATTGCTCAGGCTCAGGCTCTGGGAACCGTGTCTGCTCCCAATATGCATAAATTTCATCGGGCATGATGAGGTATGTGCATGAATGTATGTTAAACAAAGAAGGTGCAGGCAAGGTAATAATCAGACAAGTAGTTTTACTGAATACCAAATTATAAATAAGTCTCTTCTCCTTATCATCACCAATAAAATCATGCGCTACCATACTTTTATAGTCTAAGAAAATAGTGGGCATCACCTTTTCCTCTTTCTCATAATGACTAATAGGTGTCTCAAAGTATTTAGCAAGACGTGAAGCAAAGATACCTCC
The DNA here is from genome assembly GCF_018294505.1 of Triticum aestivum. Classification (NCBI taxonomy): domain Eukaryota; kingdom Viridiplantae; phylum Streptophyta; class Magnoliopsida; order Poales; family Poaceae; genus Triticum; species Triticum aestivum. Next base: position 491,016,049 of record NC_057804.1, read on the forward strand.
AAAAATGGGGCCCTTTGTACGGTTTAGACTCAACCGTTTAACAACCATAGCGCCTAAACTAAAAGTTCTATCACGAAGTAAAGCATGGCGCAAAATGGCAAAGTCAGGAGCACAGAGGCCTCCACTGGTCCCGCGACCAATTAAACATCTACTAGAAAATATTGCATAGTAACGTAGAATAGGAAAATGTATACTAGTAATTCTTGCATCTGACACTTTTCTCGTTTCCCCTACAACAATTTTATTAATAAATTCATCCACATCACTAGGATTTGGTTCATTGACGCTGCCTTCGAAGGGCAACTTGCAAACCACACAAAAATCATAGAGTGACATCTCCTTAAACTCATCATATAAATAAAAATCTACCGAAGGTAGTGATCTCCTAGCATGGAAATGGAAGTTTTGCATGAAGATATTAGTGAGTAGGAGGTACTGGTCACACTTATCATGGATGAAGTCGGTGATGCCTGCATTCTCAGCCAAATAATAGAAGTCTTCATAAATTCCAGCGGCCCTCAAGAATGCATCACAAGGCCATTCACACGGCCGAACCTCCGCGGTGCGGGGAAGGTTGTACTTGGGCTTTTTATTCTCTTCATTCTGCTTTTCCTTTGAACTTTGGCTCGAGGAGCCTCTCAACAGTCTCTTCAACATTTTCTTCCTCTGAAATTTTCTGAAATTTTTAGTGACTCAAAATAAAAGTGAACCAAACTCAACAAGATTGATAGCAACTACTCCCACAAGTGCCTAGAGACTAAATCATGCATTAAAACTACTTTTGACCATATAAATTTAATATGCAAGCTCGAGAATAGGGTCACCTCAACAACAAAAATTTGCAATAAATAAAGCACTAGAACAAAAACTAATTGGACCATTGGAGGAGTCACATACCGAAGAACAATCCTCCAAAGCAGTTTTGTGAATGGAGCTTTGCGCAAGGAGATCGAAAATGGCAACAAAACGAGCAAGAACACGAGTTTGAGCTACGGGATGATTTTTTCTAGAGGAAGACGAAGTGTGTGGGTGCTGGAATAAGTGGAGGGGGCCATGTGGGTCCCACGAGGCAGGGGGCGCGCCCAGGGGGTAGGGCCCGCCCTTCACCCTCGTGGCCAACTGGTGGGTCCGCCTGGTGTGTTCTAAGTGCCAGAAATTCTCAAATATTCTACAAAAAATCATACTCAATTTTTAGGGCATTTGGAGAACTTTTATTTTCGGGGTATTTTCTATTGCAAGGGTAATTCAGAAAACAGACAAAAAGTACTATTTTTGCTTTATTTATACTAAATAACAGAAAGTAAAAGGAGGGTACAAAGAGTTCTGCTTTCTAACTTCATCTATCTCATGCTCACCAAAAGGAATCCACTAACAAGGTTGATCAAGTCTTGTTAACAAACCTCTTTCGGATAACATGAAATCAGAGAATTTCGAATAACACCAGGTTACCTCAACGGGGATATGCATGTCCCCAACAATAAGAATATCATATTTGTTTTTTACAGTAGGAAGAGGGAATTCAAAACCTCCAATAGTAATAGTTGAAATTTTTCCAATAGAGTTGATATTGTGAACTTGAGGTCGTTTCTTCGGAAAGTGTACCGTGTGCTCATTACCATTAACATGAAAAGTGACATTGCCTTTGTTGCAATCAATAATGGCCCCTGCAGTATTTGGGAAAGGTCTACCAAGGATGATCGACATACTATCGTCCTCGGGAATATCAAGAATAACAAAGTTCGTTAAAATAGTAACGTTTGCAACCACAACAGGCACATCCTCACAAATTCCGATGGGTATAGCAGTTGATTTATCAGCCATTTGCAAAGAGATTTCAGTAGGTGTCAACTTATTCAAATCAAGTCTACGATACAAAGAGAAAGGCATAACACTAACACCAGCTTCAAGATCACATAAAGCAGTTTTAACATAGTTTATTTTAATGGAGCATGGTATAGTTGGTACTCCTGGGTCTCCAAGTTTCTTTGGTATTCCACCCTTAAAAGTATAATTAGCAAGCATGGTGGAAATTTCAGCTTCCGGCATCTTTCTTTTATTAGTAACAATATCTTTCATATACTTAGCATAAGGATTCATTTTAAGCATATCAGTCAAACGCATACGCAAAAAGATAGGTCTAATCATTTCAGCAAAGCGCTTAAAATTCTCATCATCCTTTTTCTTGGATGGCTTAGGAGAGAAAGGCATGGGTTTCTGAACCCATGGTTCTCTTTCTTTACTGTGCTTCCTAGCAACGAAGTCTCTCTTATCAGAACGTTGATTCTTTGATTGTGGGTGATCAAGATCAATATTAGCTTCAATCTCTACATCATTATTATTACTAGGTTGAGCATCAACATGAACATCATCATTGATATCATCACTAGGTTCATGTTCATTACCAGATTGTGTTTCAACATCAGAAATAGAAATATCATTGGGATTCTTAGGTGTGTCTATAACAGGTTCACTAGAAGCATGCAAAGTCCTATCAATATTCTTTTTCTTTTTCTTAGTAGGATCAGGTGAGTCAGCATTAATCCTCTGAGAATCTTGCTCAACTCTCTTAGGATGGCCCTCAGGATACAAAGGTTCCTGGGTCATTTTACCACCTCTAGTCATAACTCTCACAACATTATCATTGTTCTTATTATTTAACTCACTGAGCAAATCACACTACAAAAAAGACACATCCGTGACATTTTGGGCCGAACGATTTTTTTCCTGTCATACTTATGACACTTCTATGACGATAATTGTGACAAAACCTGGTATCATCATAGATGTGGTGGCCTCCTACTTCTATGACAAAAAATCATGACAGAAAATGGGCTTTTCGTCCTGGGCAGGCCGAAGTCGCAGTTGCATGACATTCTTTGGGCCGTCCATGACGGAAAAAATCATGGTAGAAGCGATGGCGAGGAAATTATTGTTGGGTAACGTAGTAATTTCAAAAAAATTCCTACGCACACGCAAGATCATGGTGATGCATAGCAACGAGAGGGAGAGTGTTGTTGACGTACCCTCGTAGACCGAAAGCGGAAGCGTTAGAACAACGCGGTTGATGTAGTCGTACGTCTTCACGGCCCGACCGATCAAGCACCGAAACTACGACACCTCCGAGTTCTAGCACACGTTCAGCTCGATGACGTCCCTCGAGCTCCGATCCAGCCGAGTGTCGAGGGAGAGTTCCGTCAGCACGACGGCGTGGTGACGATCTTAATGTTCTGCCATCGCAGGGCTTCGCCTAAGCACCGCTACAATATTATCGAGGACTATGGTGGAGGGGGGCACCGTACACGGCTAAGAGATCCAAGGATCAATTGTTGTGTCTATGGGGTGCCCCCCTCCTCCATATATAAAGGAGGAGAGGAGGGGGAGGGCCGGCCCTCAACTATGGTGCGCCCTGGGGAGTCCTACTCCCACGGGGAGTAGGATTCCCCCCCTTCCATGTAGTAGGAGTAGGAGTCAAGGAAAGGGAAGAAAGAAGGGAAGGAAGGAGGGGGCGCAACCCCTCCCCCTAGTCCAATTCGGACTAGGCCTTGGGGGGGCGCGTGGCCTGCCCTAGGCAGCCCCTCTCTCTTTCCCGTATGACCCAATAAGGCCCAATACTTCTCCCCGGCGAATTCCCGTAACTCTCCGGTACTCCGATAAATACCCGAATCACTTGGAAGCTTTCCGAAGTCTGAATATAGTCGTCCAATATATCGATCTTTATGTCTCGACCATTTCGAGACTCCTTGTCATGTCCCCGATCTCATCCGAGACTCCGAACTCCTTCGGTACATCAAAACACATAAACTCATAATATAACTGTCATCGAAACCTTAAGCATGCAGACCCTACGGGTTCGAGAACTATGTAGACATGACCGAGACACGTTTCCGGTGAATAACCAATAGCGGAACCTGGATGCTCATATTGGCTCCTACATATTCTACGAAGATCTTTATCGGTCAAACCGCATAACAACATACGTTGTTCCCTTTGTCATCGGTATGTTACTTGCTCGAGATTCGGTCGTTGGTATCTCAATACCTAGTTCAATCTTGTTACCGGCAAGTCTCTTTACTCGTTCCATAATACATCATCTCGCAACTAACTAATTAGTTGCAATGCTTGTAAGGCTTATAGTGACGTGCATTACCGAGTGGGCCCAGAGATACCTCTCCGACAATCGGAGTGACAAATCCTAATCTCGAAATACGCCAACCCAACAAGTACCTTTGGAGACACCTGTAGAGCACCTTTATAATCACACAGTTACGTTGTGACGTTTGGTAGCACACAAAGTGTTCCTCCGGTAAACAGGAGTTGCATAATCTCATAGTCAGAGGAACGTGTATAAGTCATGAAGAAAGCAGTGGAAACATACTAAACGATCAAGTGCTAAGCTAACGGAATGGGTCAAGTCAATCACATCATTCTCCTAATGATGTGACCCCGTTAATCAAATGGCAACTCTTTGTCCATGGCTAAGAAACATAACCATCTTTGATAAACAAGCTAGTCAAGTAGAGGGATACTAGTGACACTTAGTTTGTCTATGTATTCACACATGTATCATGTTTCCGGTTAATACAGTTCTAGCATGAATAATAAAGATTTATCATGAAATAAGGAAATAAATAATAACTTTATTATTTCCTCTAGGGCATATTTCCTTCAGTCTCCCAGTTGCACTAGAGTCAATAATCTAGTTCACATCATCATGTGATTTAACACCAATATTCATATCTGTATATGATTAACACCCATAGTTCACATCCTTATGTGACCAACACCCAAAGGGTTTACTAGAGTCAATAATCTAGTTCACATCGCTATGTGATTAACACCCAAAGAGTACTAAGGTATGATCATGTTTTGCTCGTGAGAGATGTTTAGTCAACGGGTCTGTCACATTCAGAGCCATATGTATTTTGCAAATATTCTATGTCTACAATGCTCTGCATGGAGCTACTCTAGCTGATTGCTCCCACTTTCAATATGTATCCAGATTGACACTTAGAGTCATCTGGATTGGTGAAAAAGCTTGCACCGATGTAAATCTTTACGATGAGCTCTTTTATCACCTCCATAATCGAGAAATATTGCCTTAGTCCTCACTAAGGATATTCTTGACCGCTGTCCAGTGATCTACTCCTAGATCAAAATTGTACTCCCTTGCCCAACTCAGAGCAAGGTATACTATAGGTCTGGTACACAGCATAACATACTTTATAGAACCTATGACTGAGGCATAGGGAATGACTTTTTATTCTCTTTCTATTTTCTGCCATGGTCGGGTTTTGAGTCTTACTCAACTTGACACCTTGTAACACAAGCAAGAACTCCTTCTTTGACTGTTCCATTTTGAATTACTTCAAAATCTTATCAAGGTATGTACTCATTGAAAAATCTTATCAAGCGTCTTGATCTATCTCTATAGATTTTGATGCTCAATGTGTAAGCATCTTCACTAAGGTCTTTCTTTGAAAAACTCCTTTCAAACACTCCTTTATGCTTTCTAGAAAATTCTACATCATTTCCGATCAATAATATGTCATTCACATATACTTATCAGAAAGGCTGTAGTGCTCCCACTCACTTTCTTGTAAATACAGGCCTTTCCAAAAGTCTGTATAAAACCATATGCTTTGATCAACTCATCAAAGCATATATTCCAACTCCGAGATGCTTGCACCATTCCATTGATGGATCGCTGGAGCTTGCACATTTTGTTAGCACATTTAGGATTGACAAAACCTTCTGGTTGCATCATATACAACTCTTCTTTAAAAAATCCATTAAGGAATGCAGTTTTGACATCCATTTGCCAGATTTCAGAAAATGTGGCAATTGCTAACATGATTCGGACAGACTTAAGCATCGATACGAGTGAGAAAATCTCATCGTATTCAACACCTTGAACTTGTCAAAAACCTTTCGCAACAAGTCGAGCTTAGCAGATAGTAACACTACTAACAGTGTCCGTCTTCCTCTTGAAGATCCATTTATTTAACTTGGCTTGCTGATCATTGAGCAAGTAAACCAAAGTCCATACTTTGTTCTCATACATGGATCCTATCTTAGATTTTATGGCCTCAAGCCATTTCGCGGAATCTCGGCTTATCATCACTTCCTCATAGTTTGTAGGTTCATCATGGTCTAGTAACATGACTTCCAGAACTGGATTACCGTACCACTCTGGTGTGGATCTTACTCTGGAAGACCTACGAGGTTTGGTAGCAACTTGATCTGAAGTTTCACGATCATCATCATTAACTTCCTCACTAATTGGTGTAGGAATCACTGGAACTGATTTCTGTGATGAACTACTTTCCAATAAGGGAGAAGGTACAATTACCTCATCAAGTTCTACTTTCCTCCCACTCACTTCTTTCAAGAGAAACTCCTTCTCTAGAAAGGATCCATCTTAGCAACGAATAACTTGCCTTCGGATCTGTGATAGAAGGTGTACCCAATAGTTACCTTTGGGTATTCTATGAAGACGCACTTCTCCGATTTGGGTTCGAGCTTATCAGGTTGAAACTTTTTCACATAAGCATTGCAGCCCCAAACTTTAAGAAACAACAACTTTGGTTTCTTGCCAAACCACAGTTCATAAGGCGTTGTCTCAAACGAATTTTGATGGTGCCCTATTTAAAGTGAATGCAACTGTCTCTAATGCATAACCCAAAATGATAGTGGTAAATCGGTAAGATACATCATAGATCGCACCATATCCAATAAAGTGTGGTTATGACGTTTGGACACACCATTACGCTGTGGTGTTCCATGTGGCGTGAGCTGTGAAACTATTCCACATTGTTTTATATGAAGGCCAAACTCATAACTCAAATATTCTCCTCCACGATCAGATCGTAGAAACTTTATTTTCTTGTTATGATGATTCTCCACTTCACTCTGAAATTCTTTGAACTTTTCAAATGTTTCACACTTGTGTTTCATTAAGTAGATATACCCATATCTACTCAAATCATCTGTGAAGGTCAGAAAATAACAATACTTGCCACGAGCATCAACACTCATTGGATCGCATACATCGGTATGTATTATTTCCAAAAAGTCAGTAGCTCGTTCCATTGTTTTGGAGAACGGAGTTTTAGTCATCTTGCCCATAAGGCATGGTTCACAAGCATCAAATGATTCATAATCAAGTGATTCCAAAAGTCCATTTTTATGGAGTTTCTTCATGCGCTTTACATCGATATGACCCAAACGGCAGTGCCACAAATATGTTGCACTATCATTATCAACTTTGCATCTTTTGGCATCAATATTATGAATATGTGTATCACTACGATCGAGATCCAACAAACTATTTTCATTGGGTGTATGACCATTGAAGGTTTTATTCATGTAAACAGAACGACAGTTAGTCTTTGACTTTAAATGAATAACCGTATTGCAATAAACATGATCAAATCATATTCATGCTCAACGCAAACGCCAAATAACATTTATTTAGGTTTAACACTAATCCCGAAAGTATAGGGAGTGTGCGATGATGATCATATCAATCTTGGAACCACTTTCAACACACATCGTCACTTCACCCTCAACTAGTCTCTGTTTATTCTGTAACTCCTGTTTCGAGTTACTAACTTTAGCAACCGAACAAGTATCAAATACTCAGGGGCTATTATAAACACTAGTAAGGTACACATCAATAACCTGTATATCAAATGTACCCTTGTTCACTTTGCCATCCTTCTTATCCACCAAATATTCAGGGAATTTCCGCTTCCAGTGACCATTTCCTTTGCAGTGTAAGCACTCAGTTTCAGGCTTTGGTCCAGCTTTGGGCTTGTTTGCGGGAGTGACAACTTGCTTGTCATTCTACTTGAAGTTCCCTTTCTTTCCATTTGCCCTTTTCTTGAAACTAGTGGTCTTGTCAATCATCAACACTTGATGCTCTTTCTTGACTTCTACCTTCGTCGATTTCAGCATCACGAAGAGCTCGGGAATCGTTTTCGTCATCCCTTGCATTATATTTCATCATGAAGTTCCAGTAACTTGGTGATGGTGACTAGAGAACTCTGCCAATCACTATCTTATCTGGAAGATTAACTCCCACTTGATTCAAGCGATTGTAGTACTCAGACAATCTAAGTACTTGCTCACTAGTTGAGCAATTCTCTTCCATCTTTTAGGCGAAGTATTTCTCAAAGGTCTCATACCTCTTGACATGGGAATGAGTCTGAAATACCAATTTCATCTCTTGAAACATCTTATATGTTCCATGACGTTTCAAAAACGTTTTTGTAGTCCCGGTTTTAAGCCATAAAGCATGGTGCACAAAATTATCAAGTAGTCATCATATTGAGCTAGCCAAATGTTCATAACGTCTGCATCTGCTCCTGCAATAGGTGTGTCACCTAGCGGTGCATAAAGGACATAATTCTTCTGTGCAACAATGAGGATAAACCTCAGATCACGGACCAAGTCCGCATCATTGCTACTAACATCTTTCAACTTAGTTTTCTCTAGGAACACATATAAAACATAGGGAAGCAACAACGCGAGCTATTGATCTACAACATAATTTGCAAAATACTACCAGGACTAAGTTCATGATAAATTAAAGTTCAATTAATCATATTACTTAAGAACTCCCACATAGATAGACATCCCTCTAATCATCTAAGTGATCATGTGATCCAAATCAACTAAACCATGTCTGATCATCACGTGAGATGGAGTAGTTTTCAATGGTGAACATCACTATGTTGATCATATCTACTATATGATTCACGCTCGACCTTTCGCTCTCCAGTGTTCCGAGGCCATATCTGTATATGCTAGGCTCGTCAAGTTTAACCTGAGTATTCCGCGTGTGCAACTGTTTTGCACCAGTTGTATCTGAACGTAGAGCCTATCACACCCGATCATCACATGGTGTCCCAGTACGAAGAACTTTCGCAACGGTGCATACTCAGGGAGAACACTTATACCTTGAAATTTAGTGAGAGATCATCTTATAAAGCTACCGCCGAACTAAGCAAAATAAGATGTATAAAAGATAAACATCATATGCAATCAAAATATGTGACATGATATGGCCATGATCATCTTGCGCCTTTGATCTCCATCTCCAAAGTACTTTCATGATCTCTATCTTCACCGGCACGACACCATGATCTTCATCATCTTGATCTATATCAATGTGTCATCACATGGTCGTCTCGCCAACTATTGCTCTTGCAACTATTGCTATCGCATAGCGATAAAGTAAAGCAATTATTTGGCACTTGCATCTTATGCAACAAAGAGACAACCATAGGGCTTTTTCCAGTTGCCGATAACTTCAACAAAACATGATCATCGCATACAACAACTTATATCTCATCACGTCTTGACCATATCACATCACAACATGCCCTGCAAAAACAAGTTAGACGTCCTCTACTTTTTTGTTGCAAGTTTTACGTGGCTGCTACGGGCTGAGCAAGAACCGTTCTGACCTACGCATCAAAACCACAACGATAGTTCGTCAAGTTAGTGATGTTTTAACCTTTTCAAGGACCGGGCATAGCCACACTCGGTTCAACTAAAGTTGGAGAAACTGACACCCGCTAGTCACTTGTGTGCAAAGCACGACGGTAAAACCAGTCTCGCGTAAGCGTACGCGTAATGTCGGTCCGGGCCGCTTCATCCAACAATACTGCCGAACCAAAGTATGACATGCTGGTAAGAAGTATGACTTGTATCGCCCACAACTCACTTGTGTTCTACTTGTGCATCTAACATCTACGCATAAAACCTGGCTCTGATACCACTGTTGGGTAACGTAGTAATTTTAAAAAAATTCCTACGCACACGCAAGATCATGGTGATGCATAGCAACGAGAGGGGAGAGTGTTGTCCACGTACCCTCATAGACTGAAAGCGGAAGCGTTAGAACAACGCGGTTGATGTAGTCGTACGTCTTCACGGCCCGACCGATCAAGCACCGAAACTACGGCACCTCCGAGTTCTAGCACACATTCAGCTTGATGACGTCCCTCGAACTCCGATCCAGCCGAGTGTCGAGGGAGAGTTCCGTCAGCACGATGGTGTGTTGACGATCTTGATGTTCTACCGTCGCAGGGCTTCGCCTAAGTACCGCTACAATATTATTGAGGAGGACTATGGTGGAGGGGGGCACCGCACACGGCTAAGAGATCCAATGATCAATTGTTGTGTCTATGGGGTGCCCCCTCCTCCGTATATAAAGGAGGAGAGGAGGGAGAGGGCTGGCCCTCAACTATGGCGCGCCCTGGGGAGTCCTACTCCCACCGGGAGTAGGATTCCCCCCTTCTATGTAGTAGGAGTAGGAGTCAAGGAAAGGGAAGAAAGAAGGGAAGGAAGGAGGGGGCGCAGCCCCTCCCCCTAGTCCAATTCGGACTAGGCCTTGGGGGGGGGCTGCCCTAGGCAGCCCCTCTCTCTTTCCCGTATGGCCCAATAAGGCCCAATACTTCTCCCCGGCGAATTCCCGTAACTCTCCGGTACTCCGATAAATACCCGAATCACTCGGAACCTTTCCGAAGTCGGAATATAGTCGTCCAATATATTGATCTTTACGTCTCGACCATTTCGAGACTCCTCCTCGTGTCCCCGATCCCATCCGGGACTCCAAACTCCTTCGATACATCAAAACACATAAACTTATAATATAACTGTCATCGAAACCTTAAGCGTGCGGACCCTATGGGTTCGAGAACTATGTAGACATGACCGAGACACGTTTTCGGTCAATAACCAATAGCGGAACCTGGATGCTCATATTGGCTCCTACATATTCTACGAAGATCTTTATCGGTCAAACCGCATAACAACATACGTTGTTCCCTTTGTCATCGACATGTTACTTGCTCGAGATTCGATCGTCGGTATCTCAATACCTAGTTCAATCTCATTACCGGAAAGTCTCTTTACTCATTCCGTAATACATAATCTCACAACTAACTAATTAGTTGCAATGCTTGCAAGGCTTATAGTGATGTGCATTACCGAGTGGGCCCAGAGATACCTCTCCGACAATCGGAGTGACAAATCCTAATCTCGAAATACGCCAACTCAACAAGTACCTTTGGAGATACCTGTAGAGCACCTTTACAATCACCCAGTTACGTTGTGAAGTTTGGTAGCACACAAAGTGTTCCTCCGGTAAACGGGAGTTGCATAATCTCATAGTCACAGGAACATGTATAAGTCATGAAGAAAGCAGTAGCAACATACTAAACGATCAAGTGCTAAGCTAACGGAATGGGTCAAGTCAATCACATCATTCTCCTAATGATGTGATCCCGTTAATCAAATGACAACTCTTTGTCCATGGCTAGGAAACATAACCATCTTTGATAAATGAGCCAGTCAAGTAGAGGCATACTAGTGATACTTAGTTTGTCTATGTATTCACACATGTATCATGTTTCCGGTTAATACAATTGTAGCATGAATAATAAACATTTATCATGAAATAAGGAAATAAATAATAACTTTATTATTGCCTCTAGGGCATATTTCCTTCAATTATCGGGGTGTTCCCAGTTACGGTGGGTGGTCAGGGCCGAGCGATGCACGGATGTTTGTGCGTTTCTCTCGTACACGCACACGTGTGGGTGCGAGGCGTTGGGCTCTAACTGAACCCGAGTGAGGCGTTCGCCTACTGAACCCGAGTGATTGCACTGCAGGCTACGCGTTACTGAACCCGAGCGATCAATCGATGGCTGTTAACTGAACCCGATCGAGCGATTCCTTCGCTACTGCTGCTAACTGAAGCCGATCGATGCTGCCTCTGGATGAACAGTGAGCGTTGCTGGGGGGGGTGGATGAATAGTTCCCGGTGGGGGTGGATGAACATGACCCCGTGGTGTTGCCTCTGGATGAACATGACCCCAATCGATCGAGCCGGTTGGGGCTGGATGAACAGGACGACCCCGTGGAGGGTTGGATGAACAATAGACGATGGAGGGGTGGATGAACAGTAGCCCGTGGAGGCGTGGTTGAACAGGAGCCCATGGAGAGGGCTGGTTGAACAGTAGCCGGTGGAGTAGCGCGCGGTGGAGGTTGGATGAACATGAGACCATGGATGAACAGTCACATGTGGAGGCTGGAGGAGGTCGATGCTGGATGAACAGTAGCCCGTGGAGGCTGGAGGAGGTCGACAGTGGAGATGAACAGTATCCCGTGGAGTCCCATTTTGCGGTACGCCACACCCCTCCCGATGAACAGGACCCCCATTTCGACTGTAGCGCTCCAACACAAGTCTGTTTCCTCCATTTTGCGGTATGCCACACCCCTCCAACAGGACCCAGTTTAACCGTAGGAGGTCCAACACAAGTCCGTTTCCTCTATTTTGCGGTACGCCAGACCCCTCCCGATGAACAGGATCCCGTTTCGAACGTGGCCGGTCGAACACAAGGCCATTTCCTCCATTCTACGGTATGCCAGGCCTCGTTTCCATCGGTTGTTCCGTCCAAGCCCTCCCGCTGAACACGATGATGCTTTTCATTCTGACCCTGCAGGTTGGCTCCCCATGAACACGACGATGACGCTGTTTCTCCGTTCCGACCCAGCCATGTACACGAGCCCTGGCCATACGTATACACGAGTAGGCGTTCGAGACCTCGCCCGTATGTACCTACGGGTCTGTGTTTTCTTTCTTGCACCCTGGCCGCTGTACGTACGGGTACATGCTACACGTGTGCGCCTATACTACGACACGTGTGCGCCTATACTACGACACGTGCGCACCTCTACATCGACCAGTATGTATGTACATGTTCGCGACCAGAATAACAATGCTACATATGCTTCGACCAAGTGGGTCCCGACTATCAGGCACTTCCTTGCGTGTGAAGATGTAGCTGGTGGGTCCCAACAGTCAGGGGGCGAATCATTTTTTGCCCGTAATATGGATGCACTTCCTTGCGTGCGAAGATGTAGCTGGTAGGTCCCAGCAGTCAGGGGGAAAACGTTTTTTCACAAAATACGGTGGCCCGTCCGGTGGGTCCCTGCTGTTTGTTGGAGGAATCATTATTTTCCACATAATAAGGAGGCACTTCCTTGCAGCGGCCATGGACCCAGCTGTCAGCCTATCCACGTACAGTCCACGTCCGATGGAAGTCGCTTCTTGACCACGTTGACCATGCCAAGAGCACCGGGGCGGTGGACGACAGCGAGGCCTAGGAAGGGGATAATATGGAGCCGGGGAAGACGCGGCAGTGGAAGCCCGCGTAGAGAGGAGTATGAGGGTTCACTGGTTCGGCTGCGGTATGAGGCTGCCGTCGCCACAGGGCCTGACCAGCGGTGGGAGTAGTAAGGGGCGGTGAAGCCTCCGCGGCAGCACAGCCGGCCACGGGAGGCAGGAGCAGGCGACATGACCAGCGCTGCTTTGGGCGGCTGGAGCAAGAAGACCAGAGGTTGAAGAAGCACTACGGCCGTTGGATGAACATCGTACGGTAACTGGAGCTAGAATCGTTCATATTGACTAAGTTGACAAATCCCTCCATCCCCATCAACTTAGTAGGCCCACAAGTCAGCATCCCATTATGTTGGGTCCCAGCTAGCAGGGGGAATATTCATTTTTTTGTGTGTAATAAGGAGGCACATCCTTGCGTGCGAATATATAGCTGGTGGGTCCGACCTATCAGCGGGGGAAACTTTTTTTTTTGCGAAATACAGAGGCCCTTCCGGTGGGTCCCAGATGTCAGCTGGAGGAATCATTATTTTGCACGTAATAAGGAGACATTTCCTTGTGTGCGGCCATGGACCCAGCTGTCAGCCTCTCCACGTACAATCCACATCTGATGGAAGTCGTTCCATGACCATGTTGACCACGCCGCGCCGAGAGCACCAAGGCGGTGGACGACGGCGAGGCCTAGGAAGGGGACGACACGGAGCCGGGGAAGATGCGGCAGTGGATGCCCATGCGGAGAGGAGTACAAGGGTTCACTGGTTCGGCTGCGGTGAGAGGCTGCCGTCGCTGCAGGGCCTGGCTAGCGGTGGGAGTAGTAGGGGGCGGTGAGGCCTCAACATCAGCACAGCTGGCCACTGGAGGCAGGAGCAGACGGTCTCGCCGGCGCTGGTTTGGACGACTGGTGCAAGAAGAGCAGCGATTGAAGAAGCAGCAGGACTGCTGCTAGAATCATTTGTTGACTAAGTTGACAAGCCCTGCGTACACGTCAACTTAGTAGGCCCACAGGTCAGCCTCCCAACCGATGCACCCCAGATGTCAGTGGGAGGAATCATTTTTTCGTGTAATAAGGAGGCAGTTGATTGCATGCGGCCAGACCAGCGGAGGGAGTAGGGTGGGCTGGGGAAGCCTGCGCGGCATCACAACTGTCGGTGTGCAAAAGAAGGGGCTCTCTTTTGACCCCTTTACTTGTGCATGGGTAGTTTGAGCCACCCGCCACGGCCACGCATAGTAGGGCAAGGGAGGGAAGCCGGAGAGAAGCCAAAGGCACAAGACAAACATAACAATGACAAGGACCAAGGCCACAAAGATCGGATGGACGAAGCAGGTTTCCCCGGCAAGGACCCTTGCCGGGGCAGCCTCAGCAGCCCCGGCAAGACCCTTGTCGTGGCAGCTCGCCCACACCAACGGAGCGAGCCACCCTCGAGCCCACAGTCTTCAACACCAACAGCCACGTTGGGACAAGGCTCGGGAGGCACCTCTATGGTGGCATGCAGATCTTTATGAAGACAAAGAATATTCAAGATCAGTGAGAATTGGAGGGCAACGATCCTCAACAGGGTTCTTGCTGAGGAAGCCCACAAGACCCCCGGCAAGGTCCTTGCTGGGGACATCAGCGCGCCATGGCAAGACCCTTGCCAGGCCACCTGACAAGGCCCTCGCCAAGGGCACCAGCGGGCCTCTGCCAGACCAACACTAGCCAAGTCTCCGCCGCCGTTCACATGCAGCTGCCGACCCAACCAGCTAGGCAGGCACCTGCGTGGCAGCATGCAGCCCTTCGTGGAGGCTCCACCATCGCGCCACCTCAGCTGCTTGCCTGCCTACATGGCACCACATGCATCGCTGGCCAGGGCGTGTGTCAAAGCGAGGAAGAGCGGCGATGGACGGGACGGGCCTCAACCCCGTCCCTGATAAAGTGAAGGGACACCTAAGCCTCACATTGAATGCGCCTTGTCCTGTAATACCAACGATAAGCTCGCAGCACTGTAGAACCTTCCACCTCCTGTGTGCCACTGTGGCAGCCCCTTTCGCCTATAAAAGGAGGCCCATGGAGCACTGGAAAAGGATTCGGCTCTTCGGAACCAGGCAGGGCCATAGCTAGTTCGAGAGCTCAAGAACACTGAATACATCCACCAAAGCAGGACTGTAGGGTTTTACGCATCCTTGCGGCCCAAACTTGGGTAAATCACCTTTGTGCTGATTACTAGTCCCTCTCTTCTCACGATCCCGCACCCCGCAACCGTAGTAGGGATTCTTGTGATCCCATAGGTGTTCTTTCCCACCGACATCTTTGGCGCGCCAGGTGGGGGGCGCAATTGTGAGAATCTGGTCTGGTAGTTGGCCTAGCAGTTCATCATCGCCATGGCTCCTAAGAAGCAGACGACCACGGCGACCGGTTCATCCGGGACCGGACTGCCATCACCGGCGCGGGCCAGTAGCAGGCCAGTCACGGTGTGAACCCGTGGCGCGGCCCGCGAACACCCAAATCGCCCTGGCAGTCCAGGTCCGGCGAGCGGCATCGTTTGTACGATGGGTGACGAGCCGCGGGGCGCCGGTCCCAGAGACGGAGTCGCCCCCCCCCACAGGCGGCACGGGGCCCTCCAGGGGCATCGTCATGCCGCCTATCGACGGTGCAGCGACCTCCAAGACACCAACGCCAGCGCCCATAGTGCGCTCTTCTCAGATCGTGCGCAATGAGCAGCGCCGCCTCGCTGGTGTCCCAGGGCGCTACCCTGGGAAGAGCCCCATGCATCCTTCGCAGGATGAGGGAGGCCAGCATGCGCGCTGAGGCGCCGACGAGGGTGGCGGACGACTGCAGAGCCGTGGTGAGGCTCCTTCTAATGTGGTTAGAAGTCGAAGCGCATCGTGGTCCACCCAGCTTTCGCCGCCGCCCACGCTAGCAGAAGCCCTAGCACGCATGCAACTGCTCCTCAACTTTCCTTCCACTGCGGAGAAGCTTGATGAATGGAGGGCCACCGTCCGGAGCCTCATCGGCATCGCCAACAACGATGAGTTGCGATCGGCGGGACCCGTAGGCCGTCGCTCCGTCGAGCCACCGCATGCCAGCGGGGGCCGAGCCTGAGGCGATGCGGCCACGGTTCATTCCCCTCTTCCATCCCGGCCGCTGCAGGTGTCGGTCTGTCGCGATGACGCTCGTAATGACATCTCCATAGTGTCATCCGACCCACGAACCCACCGCGACCAACACCAAGTTCTTTGGGAGCGGGCTCATGAGGACGGTCGAACCACCATCGAGCGCCGACGTGACGCGCGCCACCAGTCGGACAGGCGGGCAGGGCCTGCTACGGACCACCCAACACCGGGAGGCTACGGTGGCCTACCCTACGAGGTTGGTTGTCCGGCCTTCACCCGTGAGCTGCGGCAGTTCTAGTGGCCCTCCCACCGCATGTTCAAGCCCGACGTTGGCGAGAAGTACAACGGCAAGACTCACCCGTTAGAGTTCCTCATCATCTACACGATCGCGATGCAAGCTGCTGGGGCCCGCGGCGATAAGGTGCTTGCCAACTACTTCCCGTTGGCACTCAAGCCTAATGTTATGTCATGGTTGATGCACTTGCCGATGGACTCCATTTCTTCTTGGGCGGATCTGTGCCATGAGTTTGTTGGCGCCTTTACCGGAGGCCACCAAGCTCATGGCCAGGCGAGTGATTTACATATCATCCCCAAGAAGGAAGGAGAAAACTTGCGCAAGTACATCCAAAGGTTCAGCCGAGTGCAGTACAACATTCCCGACGTCCATCCTCCTGCTGTGATCAGTGCATTCCACCAGAATGTGCGCAACCACAAGATGCGTGAGGAGGTGGCGATGAACAAGGTCAAGGATGTGGCCGAGCTTTATGTTTTGGACGATCGATGCGCTCGCGCTGAAGTGGGAAGGAAGTACCCCAACGAAGATGCCGGCACGGAAACCGACTCCACGGGCGATACCGCCACCCTGGCGAAGAAGGGTTGGCGCCGTACCAGGAAGCGCAAGGGCAAGGCCGTGCTTGCCGTCGAGGGATCCGATGACACCGGCGCCACCAAGAAGACCAAGGTGGGCGACCCCGACAAGGAGGTTGCCTGGTGTGTCGCCTGCCGGGCCTTGGCGGCTGCCGACAAGCCAGGAGGCTCTAACAAGCAGTATTGCAAGATCCACCGTACCAAGGGCCATGACCTCAAAAACTGCCAGCAGGTAGAGCTGCTCGCTGAGAAGCAGAAGGCCGAGTATGAGCGGCGTGACAAGGAGAAAGGCCAAGATGGTGCCGAGGGATCCGGCAAGAAACGTGGCGGCTGAGGAGGCTGCTGCGGCAAGATAATCAGCAGGAGAGGCCCGCCCGGGGCCGCGACAAGAAGCAAGAGGACGATGATCGTGACGAGGACAATGAGTCTGGCAACCACGAGTTCCAGAAAGCCACAGAGGCCATGTGCATTGATGGTGGCACCTCGTTGCATACATCCCACCGCCAACTCAAGCAGTGGGCATGTGAGATCACCGCGGTCGAGCCATTGTTCGACGCACAGAAGCCACTGAAATGGTCCAGCACGCCCATCATCTTCGATACCGAGGACCACCCTAACCGCACTATTGCGGTCGGGTGCTTGCCATTGTTGGTTTCACCAACAATCCGCAACCTCAAGGTGACAAAGAAGTTGGTTGACGGCGGGGCCGGCCTGAACTTGATCTCGCCTGTTATGGTCAAGAGGCTGCAGATCCCTAATGGAGACCTCGAGGAGATGGGCACATTCCAAGGGGTTAACCCGGGGAGGAGCCAGCCAAAGGGAAAGGTCACGCTGCCCGTGACGTTCGGAGGCGAGCTGAACCACAGGATGGAGAGGATTGTTTTTGATGTAGCTGAGATCCCCTTGCCTTACAACGGGATCCTCGGCCGCCCGACACTAGCCAAGTTCATGGCGGCTTCACACTACGCCTACAACATGTTGAAGATGCTCGGGCCGATGAATATCATCACCGTCCCCTCCGACAAGAAAGATGCGTTGATTTGTGCCGATCAACTGTCAGGACCCCGACTCGATGTCACATCGATCTAGCCGGTAACACCTCATATCACTTTGCGGCCTCACGCACGGTATCCCCACGGGTGTCGCCTTACCTTTGCCCGGGACCGTTTGCGCCTTTTGGCTCACGTATATGATAGTGTCGCTAGCATCCATATGATAAGGAGCCCGGGCTGACATGACTAGTCGTAAACCCAAAGTGGCACAGACTTACAGGGACAGGCATCCATGACCCAGCTTCGAACGTGTCGGTCATCAGCAAGTGGGTCCGGGCTGTAGCACTGGGCTAGCAGGACTCCGGTAAACCGGGCTGTAGCGGGCTAACAGGACTCCGGTACTCAAAGCGTGACATTTCCCCGAAGGGACAGACACAGGAACGAAGAAGGACACATGTCGGCCAGCCTAAGTGTTCCGGAGCAGTAGCAAGCTACCATGGCTCAGTGGAAACACTAGGAGACATTTCCCGGTAAGAGAGGCTACTAAAGATAAACAACTAGATGGTCAGATCCCACACATACCAAGCATTTCAATAACATACACATAATATGCTCGATATGTGCAATACAACATGGCATCACAAAATGACTCTACTACTCAAGTAGTTTATTCAATAGTCTCCGAGGAGCGAGATATTACAAGCATGGGTCTCGTGACCCAACACTCAGAGCATACAAGTCAAAGCACAAGCGGAAGCTATCATGTCTGAGTACAGACAACTATAAATGAAAAGGCTGAGAAGCCTGACTATCTACCAGATCCTGCCGAGGGCACAAGATCGTAGCTGAGGTATCAAGCTAAACGTCGAAGTCCACGTGAAACTACTAGCGAGACCGAAGTCTCTCTGCAAAAACATAAAATAGGCAAACGTGAGTACAAATGTACCCAGCAAGACTTACATCAGAACTATCTACATATGCATCATTATCAACAAAGGGGATGGTAGGGTTTGACTGCAGCAAGCCAGCTTTGACTCGGTGGCTATCCTAAACTATGACTGCAAGCGACTCTTTTGAGGTGGCGCACACGAGTCCACATATTCACCATATCAATACACCACTATGGATCCGCTCCCGTCTCCCTACGAGAACGCCATCCATAGCACTCACGCTTATCTTGCGCATTTTAAAGTATCCACTTTCACTTGTCTATGAACTGATATAAGTAATCCAGAAGTCCTTTTCCGCGGACACGGCTATTCGAATAGATGATGTTAACCCTGCAGGGGTGTACTTCTTCATACATGTTTCCACCACTTAGCGTCTGCACACGACATGTGCTCGGCAGACTTCAAGCGAAAGCCGACGTGGGTGTAGACCACGACCTACCTAAACACTCAAGTCTCTAGTCCAGGTTTATCGCCTATTCCGGTTCCATCCATGAGGAGATCCGGCCGGAGTTTCGCTCACAGCCCCAAACGATGTGAACAGGGTTCCGTGACACCAAACGGGCGCCCGGTATACCCGGCCACGTGCCTACCGCATCACAGCCCACCCCTACGGTCAGCGCTGTCCACGGCCTCCAGCATACTACAAACACCAGAAACTACTTGCAACTCCTGGACAGAGGACTAGGGTGATTAAGAAGTCGAGCGGGGTCATATTTCAGGGCCCAATGTATGGTAGTAACTGAATCATGGATCACAAACACAGAACTCAGTTCCTGAGGACGGCTGCAATGAGACAACCCACCATGTACTCCTACATGGCCTCTCACCGCTACCTTTACCAAATCGTGTTCACACACTTAGCTCACACACAGTAGGACATGTTCACACACCTCTGATTCATCCCCGATGAATCAGACCTGACTCGACTCTAAGCAGTAGCAGGCATGACAAACAAGCATGAATGAGTAGGCACAACAGGGCTCAAACAACTCCTACTCATGCTAGTGGGTTTCATCTATTTACTGTGGAATGACAGGTCATGCAGAGGATAAAGGGGTTCAGCTACCGCAGCAAGTAACAGATGAATCGGTGTTGTCCTAATGCATTAAAAGAGAGCAGGAGCGAGAGAGTAGGATTGTATCAGAATGAACAAGGGGGTTTTGCTTGCCTGGCACTTCTGAAGATAACATTGAGTCTTCATCAGTGTCAACGATCACATCATCGGTATCACGTCTATCGAGAGGGGACAGATACCGGCAAATACAGAAAAACACGATCAATGCAATGCACAATATGATGCATGCTATGACATGGCAATATGAATGTGTTTTGAGCTAATGCAACTAGCAACAGATTAAATGAAGTTGGTTTGAATACAAGATTCAAATTCAAACTCCATGTGTGATTAAATAAATGCCCTTTAATTGATTTGTGCTAAACAGCACCTATAAGTTGCTCTAACATGCATGAAAATGGTACAGATGGATTCCTTGAATTTTTCTGATAATTTTTCATATATAATTTATTAAATTTGGAGTTACGGTTAATTTTTTATGATTTATTGAAGTTTTAGCTATTTTCTGAAATTATTAAATCATTTAAGATTATTTAAATTCCAGGAAATACTCATTGCGTCAGCCTGACATCATCATGACGTCAGCAGGTCAACAGGGCACCTCCAGGTCAAACCTGACGTGTGGGGGCCACACGTCAGTGACACAGGAGCTAATCCCGGTCAAACCCAGCGCTGACTGGGGTTTGACCAGGGGTGGGGCCCGCTGTCAGTGGCCTAGTGGGTGATTAGCGGGGTAGTTAGTCCCTAATGACCGGCCACATCAGCTCCTGCCGGAGTTTCGCCGGCGGCGACCATTCCGCACGGCGGGGGAACGCCGGACTTGCGCTAGGGGCATCGGATCGACGCGCCAAGGGCACCAGGAGGTAGCCCGCGCCCGTGCGCATCTAGGGGAACCAACGGGAGGTGCGGGGGTGGCCGGGGTTCGCCGGAGGCGAGCTCGCGGCGGCGGCCGGAGTTCGGGCGAGACGCGAGCGAGAGCTAGGGGGCATAGGAAGGCGAGCTGGGGCGTGCTACGGCTTGTGGAGACGGTCTGAGCACGATGGTGCACTCAGGTGGGAGCTCCAGTGGCTCTGGCCACGACGGCGACGAGGCACGGCGGCGGCGAGCTTCGGCCGCGGCGGAGTTATGGCCTAGAGCTCGCAAACGCGAGGGGAGAGAGAGGGGTTCTGCACGGAGGCTCACCGCGGAGCTGTAGGGAGGGTCAGTGGGCTCGGGGGCGCGCCGGAGTGGCCGAATTCGACGGAGAAGATCCTCGGCGTCCGGCGAGGGGGAAAACGTCGGAGGCGGCGTTCCGGGGCTCTTCTGGTCGCGTGAGACGACGAGGAGGACGAGGGAGGACTTGCGGAGCTCTGGGAGGCGTCGGGGAGGCGAGAGGGGGATGGTGGCCGCGGCGAACGGCGTCGGTGGCGACGGCTGTGTTCGGGTTCGGGCGAGAGAGAAAGAGCAGAGGGGCGGGGCCTCGAGGAAGAGTGAGAGGGGTCCGAGGGGGCTGCGTGGCGTCGCGGGAGGGAACCAGGGGAGGAGGAGGCAGCCAGGCAGGGAGGAGGTGGCCGGGGCGCGTGGCCGCGCGCGCCGGGCGCGTGCCCGTCCTCCTGGCAGAGGAGGAAGGCGACAGGGGAGGGAGGCGGCGGTGGGCTGGGCCAGCGGGAGGAGCTGGGCCGGGCAGGTAAGCAGGTAAGTGGCCCAGGTGGCCTTCTCTCCCCTTTTTTTCTATTTTGTTTCTCTTTTCTATTTCTGTAGTTTTGTTTCTGATTTAGTTTATAGCCCAAATCATTTTAATAAATCCTGCAAATAATTGTGGCCATTAAATGAATTATTACAGAGGCCCTTAACTATTTTCAGAATTGTTGGAGCATTAAAAAAAATATTAATAGTATTTAAATGCCCCAATTCAAATACAATAAGGATTATTCAAAAATCCATAATGGCCCAAAAATATTGGCATCATTTTTGGTAGAGGTTTTTCACCTTTGTCAAAAATCATGAACATTTTTGAAAGCCATTTGGACTTACTTGAAAGTATTTTAGGTGAACCTAGTGAATTCCTTTAATGCTAGGGTTTGAGCAATCCCCATTTCAAGTTCATTCAAAAGTTAAACATGATGCACACATGAGGCTAGGCTAGAGAAATGCCAGAAGCTAGGGATGTGACAACTCACCCCCACTAAACAAGAATCTCGTCTCGAGATTCAAGCGTAGGGTAAGGTGAAAGGTAAACGCAACTAGTATAATCTTCACGATCCAGGTTGCACTTCATAGAAACGTTGATTCGATCACCATCTTTGTCTTGTCGTCTTGCTCTGAGAAATCCTGCCAACATGACCTGGAGGGAAAGAGACTCTAGAAGGGTCGATCTTCTCGAAGATCGAACAACTCACGGAATGAGACATAGCAACATCTCTTGAGCTGGGAGACGAAGCACAGATTTGAAGAAATGGAGTGGAGCAGATGACGAAGGTTCACTAGGTAGACAACGATTCCACGCTTAAGAAGGTGGTAAACGATTGCCAACGTAGCGAAGAGTTGAGTTGCCATGATACCACGACGAAACATCCTGGAGGAAGGTGATCGTAGAGTATTACCTTAAGTGGCAAAAAGAATTACTTTTGATTCAGAGATCATTGAAACTCTTCATACCAGCATAAGGCAATTCACAACGATCATTTGGAGGGGGTCTGTAGAATGGCATACTCGGACTTGGATGATGTGGATTACCTTGTTGAAGACAACGTAATGGATGAATTTGCTTATCACCGGAGGTGGAAGAGACCCATGGTAGGATGGCACATTGGCGGTGCAAGCTGGGAACAAAATGCAAATGCTGGGAATGATTCTGGTAACTGGGGAAGAACCCAACAATAAGGAGTGAATTCACTGTTGGAGTGGTTATAGCATAACCGAAGGGACTAGGAGCAATCCCGGTTAGTGCCGGCGATAACACCTAACGCTTGTGCGTGCTCTCAAGAACTTGAGCAATTCCATAATCATCAAGGTTTTACCAACATCCGTGTCAAGGGTCCGATAACACAACTTACTACCATGATGAATGGTGATGGAGGATGCAGATGCAAAGGAAGATAACACCTTCTCAGATTTCACCCTTGGCGGGGCCAAGGAAATAAAATCTGGATGATCGACCGAGAGACATTTAGCACTCCGCTTCTAATGTTCTCCTTGACGTGCTAGTGTAACCCATTCATTGAAATGGTTTGGTATCTAGAACATCAAGTAAAGGTCGGACTTCGGGCACACAAAGATCCATAGGGGCAACTAAGGAGTAAATCCTACGAAATCCCTATGGGGAGGTGGCCAATTCCATCAAATAAGATACTATAATAATAGGTCTCTCGGCTGGGTGGTGCTGGCCTCGACATCCACTTTACCGGTTATCGAGGGACCAATATTATAGTTCTTGGGAAATGTTCCAAACCATCATATCTGCCTGAGATTCAGATCTGGTTGGTGTCAGGATATCCCAGACTCATCAAGTCTAGAAAGAAAAATGAAAGTTTGCAACGCAAATCGACGAGATAATGTTGCGGGATTCTCGGGGAGTGAGCTACGATAGTAAGCTCCAAAACATGAGCTGGTTCTGCTACAACATGTGAACACGCTGTCCCAGACAAACATGACCACGTGGTAGTCTTATAATAAAACACTACCGAGTTCAGGAGGGGAAACCATCATTAAGGACATCGAAGTCTCCACGCGTGGAAATCCAAAGAGTTCACCTTGGACAGACTCCTTTATCTTTGAACAACTCAATCAGTGGCTTGGTGTGCTAGGATATACATATAGAATGGAGGTTGCAAATCTCCAGACCACAGAATACTTCGCACGTATGCATGACTGACTTGGGATGATTCCAAAGGAAACAACATTGACTTTCTCGAATCCACGGCGGCAACTTGCATCAAATGCACATGGACTGGAGGAAGTCACTTCTTACATCCGAACATTTGCTCCATGAACTAGCATGAAGAAATGCTTTCAAAAGTTTCCAACACTAACTTAATGTTAAACAAAATCATGGAGGGAATAAGGATGTTGTCAATGGGCTCAACAACAATTCATCCGGGTTTCCTTTTAAAAGGAATTCCATAGTTAAGTGAACAAGTGATAGCATTGGTCAGACCAAAGATATAGGGGTGTATGCTCGAGGGATCAACCACGAGTAAGACAACATTACGAGCATCGTTGGTACTGATTTGATTTGACGATAGCCCACACTCAAATCAAAGGATTGATAAGACAATAGGTCCAGCAACTGATCACAGGAACCAATCGATGAAGATATCATCTTTCTTCAACACACACTACACAAGAATATCCCTTTGGAACGAACTAAGTCAGACAAGCTTTTATCTTCCAACCCTCCAAGTTATTGTTTAGCTTAACCAACTAGCTCAGGGATATCTAACACCGATTCTTGGAGAGAAGGTGGTTCACAAGAAACCAACTTGATCACGAGCTCAACATAGCGGTCAGGTGACAACCTGGTAATACTTCTGAGAAGATATTCAGAAAATCACGAGCCACCGGTATGTTACTAAGCTCGAGAACAATCTTGCTTTTCAGGGCAAGACGATATGATCAATAGAGCAATAATTTGAAATAATCCTAACCCATCGATCGAGGAGGGCACTGAGAACAAGGACTAGGTAGCATGATCAACCTTAGAATGATGATTCGAAAACCAACATACTAAGAATGAAATTATTATCCTTTAACTACCAAGCAACAGAGTTGCTAGCAGTATTGATTTCACACATCACAATTCATTTGTCGGTATTCCGGTTGCATCAACACGAGGGCCGAGGAATGAACAGTGATGGCAAGAAGTATCACTGTACCAAGAGTTCATGGGATGGTGTGCAATTCCTATAATAATCTCGATATAAAATATGTAATACTCCAAGGTAGAGCAGAACCAAAAGCTGGATTGGCATTTGATCTGTGGAATACAACTACTTTGACCCAATCCTAGATATGGATGAGGTACTGGAGTTTGTTTCTCCTAGTCATTCTGCAATAGAATGGCTTGACGGATCACAAGAGTAATAGGCATCGATAAACGAATGCATGCATACTCTTGATATCAATTGATAGACGAGGGTCAGAATGCAACTAAAGAGAACAACTCAAAGGAACATATAACTTTCTGAGTTGTGGATGCATAGATTAGTATGTCAAACCAAGTTCAACATATTTCTTCCGGATAACCCATGCAGAAAGGTAGAACTGGCAGAGTCACGATTTATGAATGGAGAACTCCTCAAGAGTACTCTAATTGTGATTTTTTTGATCCAATAAACATCTGCCATAAGCGGTTCATAGTATTTGGAAGAAGGAAATACCACGGATCTCGAGGACTATCGTAAAGGTTATTAATAGCCTAAGGAACTAGCAAACACTATCAACATGAAGTAAGTGGAGTGAACCTCGGGTTCAAAGCCCAAGGAGTAGAATACCTACTACTAAGTGGCATCACGGGATGCTTTCGAGAATAAAAGCCAGAATCATCACACTGGGACACATAACATGGCTAGACTACTAGATGATCCCCTGAGACACCTAGGGTCATAGTAATAACTCAACATAAAGGTTGAGGCGGTAGAGTACCTCAACTCAACAATTTGTGTGATTAATCTGACCAAAGGCACATCGGAAACAGGAGGAAGGGATTTGCAAATGCATCAGACTGTTTGGAAACCTGGGATGACTCGGACAGCATAACGGCTGTAAATGCTCAGAAAAGATTTGAGACATTCACAAAAATGGTGGCATAACCACTCAGAAGCACAATATCAAGGTTTCGAGATCAACAGTTAACATACGGAAGTAGTAGGAGCTGAACTGAGGCTTGAATCAACAATCTTATAAGTCTACGGATTAGTAACACGTGATCCTGATAGAAAGAAGAGATATCCTAGTTCTTAATCCCCGTAGAAGATAAGATGATGACTCAGATCAGAAGGGCATAAGGTATAAGGAGTAAAAAGAGCCTTACGTTCCATCCCACAATCAATTCCCTTATATAACTAAAGAATTTCTAGACTCAACTTCGACCAGTTTGGCTTGGTAATCCTACAGGCAGTCAAGCTCTGATACCAACGCTGTCAGGACCCCGACTCGATGTCACATCGATCTAGCCGGTAACACTTCATATCACTTTGCGGCCTCACGCACGGTGTTCCCACGGGTGTCGCCTTACCTTTGCCCGGGACCGTTTGCGCCTTTTGGCTCACGTATATGATAGTGTCGCTAGCATCCATATGATAAAGAGCCTGGGCTGACATGACTAGTCGTAAACCCAAAGTGGCACAGACTTACAGGGACAGGCATCCATGACCCAGCTTCGAACGTGTCGGTCATCAGCAAGTGGGTCCGGGCTGTAGCACTGGGCTAGCAGGACTCCGGTAAACCGGGCTGTAGCGGGCTAACAGGACTCCGGTACTCAAAGCGTGACATTTCCCCGAAGGGACAGACACAGGAACGAAGAAGGACACATGCCGGCCAGCCTAAGTGTTCCGGAGCAGTAGCAAGCTACCATGGCTCAGTGGAAACACTAGGAGACATTTCCCGGTAAGAGAGGCTACTAAAGATAAACAACTAGATGGTCAGATCCCACACATACCAAGCATTTCAATAACATACACATAATATGCTCGATATGTGCAATACAACATGGCATCACAAAATGACTCTACTACTCAAGTAGTTTATTCAATAGGCTCCGAGGAGCGAGATATTACAAGCATGGGTCTCGTGACCCAACACTCAGAGCATACAAGTCAAAGCACAAGCGGAAGCTATCATGTCTGAGTACAGACAACTATAAATGAAAAGGCTGAGAAGCCTGACTATCTACCAGATCCTGCCGAGGGCACAAGATCGTAGCTGAGGTATCAAGCTAAACGTCGAAGTCCACGTGAAACTACTAGCGAGACCGAAGTCTCTCTGCAAAAACATAAAATAGGCAAACGTGAGTACAAATGTACCCAGCAAGACTTACATCAGAACTATCTACATATGCATCATTATCAACAAAGGGGATGGTAGGGTTTGACTGCAGCAAGCCAGCTTTGACTCGGTGGCTATCCTAAACTACGTCTGCAAGCGACTCTTTTGAGGTGGCGCACACGAGTCCACATATTCACCATATCAATACACCACTATGGATCCGCTCCCGTCTCCCTACGAGAACGCCATCCATAGCACTCACGCTTATCTTGCGCATTTTAAAGTATCCACTTTCACTTGTCTATGAACTGATATAAGTAATCCAGAAGTCCTTTTCCGTGGACACGGCTATTCGAATAGATGATGATAACCCTGCAGGGGTGTACTTCTTCATACATGTTTCCACCACTTAGCGTCTGCACACGACATGTGCTCGGCAGACTTCAAGCGAAAGCCGACGTGGGTGTAGACCACGACCTACCTAAACACTCAAGTCTCTAGTCCAGGTTTATCGCCTATTCGGGTTCCATCCATGAGGAGATCCGGCCGGAGTTTCGCTCACAGCCCCAAACGATGTGAACAGGGTTCCCGAGACACCAAACGGGCGCCCGGTACACCGTGCCACGTGCCTACCGCATCACAGCCCACCCCTACGGTCAGCGCTGTCCACGGCCTCCAGCATACTACAAACACCAGAAACTACTTGCAACTCCTGGACAGAGAACAAGGGTGAATAAGAAGTCGAGCGGGGTCATATTTCAGGGCCCAATGTATGGTAGTAGCTGAATCATGGATCACAAACACAGAACTCAGTTCCTGAGGACGGCTACAATGAGACAACCCACCATGTACTCCTACATGGCCTCTCACCGCTACCTTTACCAAATCGTGTTCACACACTTAGCTCACACACAGTAGGACATGTTCACACACCTCTGATTCATCCCCGATGAATCAGACCTGACTCGACTCTAAGCAGTAGCAGGCATGACAAACAAGCATGAATGAGTAGGCACAACAGGGCTCAAACAACTCCTACTCATGCTAGTGGGTTTCATCTATTTACTGTGGAATGACAGGTCATGCAGAGGATAAAGGGGTTCAGCTACCGCAGCAAGTAACAGATGAATCGGTGTTGTCCTAATGCATTAAAAGAGAGCAGGAGCGAGAGAGTAGGATTGTATCAGAATGAACAAGGGGGTTTTGCTTGCCTGGCACTTCTGAAGATAACATTGAGTCTTCATCAGTGTCAACGATCACATCATCGGTATCACGTCTATCGAGAGGGGACAGATATCGGCAAATACAGAAAAACACGATCAATGCAATGCACAATATGATGCATGCTATGACATGGCAATATGAATGTGTTTTGAGCTAATGCAACTAGCAACAGATTAAATGAAGTTGGTTTGAATACAAGATTCAAATTCAAACTCCATGTGTGATTAAATAAATGCCCTTTAATTGATTTGTGCTAAACAGCACCTATAAGTTGCTCTAACATGCATGAAAATGGTACAGATGGATTCCTTGAATTTTTCTGATAATTTTTCATATATAATTTATTAAATTTGGAGTTACGGTTAATTTTTTATGATTTATTGAAGTTTTAGCTATTTTCTGAAATTATTAAATCATTTAAGATTATTTAAATTCCAGGAAATACTTATTGCGTCAGCCTGACATCATCATGACGTCAGCAGGTCAACAGGGCGCCTCCAGGTCAAACCTGACGTGTGGGGGCCACACGTCAGTGACACAGGAGCTAATCCCGGTCAAACCCAGCGCTGACTGGGGTTTGACCAGGGGTGGGGCCCGCTGTCAGTGGCCTAGTGGGTGATTAGCGGGGTAGTTAGTCCCTAATGACCGGCCACATCAGCTCCTGCCGGAGTTTCGCCGGCGGCGACCATTCCGCACGGCGGGGGAACGCCGGACTTGCGCTAGGGGCATCGGATCGACGCGCCAAGGGCACCAGGAGGTAGCCCGCGCCCGTGCGCATCTAGGGGAACCAACGGGAGGTGCGGGGGTGGCCGGGGTTCGCCGGAGGCGAGCTCGCGGCGGCGGCCGGAGTTCGGGCGAGACGCGAGCGAGAGCTAGGGGGCACAGGAAGGCGAGCTGGGGCGTGCTACGGTTTGTGGAGACGGTCTGAGCACGATGGTGCACTCAGGTGGGAGCTCCAGTGGCTCTGGCCACGACGGCGACGAGGCACGGCGGCGGCGAGCTTCGGCCGCGGCGGAGTTATGGCCTAGAGCTCGCAAACGCGAGGGGAGAGAGAGGGGTTCTGCATGGAGGCTCACCGCGGAGCTGTAGGGAGGGTCAGTGGGCTCGGGGGCGCGCCGGAGTGGCCGAATTCGACGGAGAAGATCCTCGGCGGCCGGCGAGGGGGAAAACGTCGGAGGCAGGGTTCCGTGGCTCTTCTGGTCGCGTGAGACGACGAGGAGGACGAGGGAGGACTTGCGGAGCTCTGGGAGGCGTCGGGGAGGCGAGAGGGGGATGGTGGCCGCGGCGAACGGCGTCGGTGGCGACGGCTGTGTTCGGGTTCGGGCGAGAGAGAAAGAGCAGAGGGGCGGGGCCTCGAGGAAGAGTGAGAGGGGTCCAAGGGGGCTGCGTGGCGTCGCGGGAGGGAACCAGGGGAGGAGGAGGCAGCCAGGCAGGGAGGAGGTGGCCGGGGCGCGTGGCCGCGCGCGCGGGGCGCGTGCCCGTCCTCCTGGCAGAGGAGGAAGGCGACAGGGGAGGGAGGCAGCGGTGGGCTGGGCCAGCGGGAGGAGCTGGGCCGGGCAGGTAAGCAGGTAAGTGGCCCAGGTGGCCTTCTCTCCCCTTTTTTTCTATTTTGTTTCTCTTTTCTATTTCTGTAGTTTTGTTTCTGATTTAGTTTATAGCCCAAATCATTTTAATAAATCCTGCAAATAATTGTGGCCATTAAATGAATTATTACAGAGGCCCTTAACTATTTTCAGAATTGTTGGAGCATTAAAAAAAATATTAATAGTATTTAAATGCCCCAATTCAAATACAATAAGGATTATTCAAAAATCCATAATGGCCCAAAAATATTGGCATCATTTTTGGTAGAGGTTTTTCACCTTTGTCAAAAATCATGAACATTTTTGAAAGCCATTTGGACTTACTTGAAAGTATTTTAGGTGAACCTAGTGAATTCCTTTAATGCTAGGGTTTGAGCAATCCCCATTTCAAGTTCATTCAAAAGTTAAACATGATGCACACATGAGGCTAGGCTAGAGCAATGCCAGAAGCTAGGGATGTGACATCAACTCTACTGGGAAGCAGTTGCGGCAGCTGCCGCTAAGGCACCTGCTCCTGCCGACAGAGCCCCGAGAGGGAAGAAGACCGGCAAGACCCCTCGCACCCACTTCGGAAAGCGCACCTCTTCGGGGTGTTGCGCTCCCATTGAAGACGTGCCAGAGAGCTCCACCGGCAAGAGCAAGAAGTCCAGAGCCACACAACCAGAGACCAAGAAGGTGCCCGTCAAGGAGGACGGCACTGGGGGAGCTTTCACCATAAGCTCCACCCTCGACGGCAAATAGGAAAGCGAGCTCATCACCTTCCTGCGGCCAAATGTCGATGTGTTTGCATGGCAAGCCTCCGACATCCCTGATGTTCCCAGGGAGGTGATTGAGCACTACCTTGCTGTCTGTCCTCATGCACGACCCGTCAAGCAGAAGGTCAGGAAGCAAGCTCTGGAGAGGCAGGAGTTCATTACGGAGGAAATCAGAAAGCTAGAGGCGGCAGGCTTGGTAAGAGGAGTACTCCATCCGACGTGGTTGGCCAATCCGGTAGTGGTGCGCAAGGCAAATGGGAAGTGAAGGCTGTGTATTGATTACACATACATCAATAAGGCTTGTCCAAAGGATCCCTTCCCATTGCCGCGCATCGACCAGATTGTTGACTCACCGGCTGGGTGTGACATGTTATCATTCCTCGACGCCTACTCAGGGTACCACCAGATCTTCATGACGAAAGAGGACGAGGAAAAGACAACATTCATCACCCCATGTGGTACGTATTGGTTTTTACGAATGCCTTTCGGGTTGAAGAGTGCTGGCTCAACCTTTGCAAGAGCGGTCCAAATTGGTTTTGAACCCCAGCTACATAGAAATATGGAAGCTTATATGTATGACATAGTGGTCAAAACCAAGGACAAAGCAACACTTGTGCAAGATCTGGACTAAACATTTGGAAACCTGCGCAAGATCAACCTCAAATTGAACCCTGAGAAGTGTGTCTTCGGTGTCCCGTCCGGCAAGCTTCTCGGGTTCTTTGTGTCACAGCACGGGATTGAGGCAAACCCAGACAAGATTAGGGCCATCGAGCAGGTTGAGGCACCCAAATGGATTAAGGACGTGCATCGGCTCACTGGCTGCATTGCCTCCATGAGCAGATTCATCTCCAAATCCATGGAGCGTGCCCTTCCCTTTTTCAAAATCTTGAAGAAGACAGGCCCATCGGAGTGGACAGCAGAGGCCGAGGCGGCGTTGCAAGACTTGAAGAAGTACCTCTCCTCTGCCCCGGTGCTCGTTGCGCCCAAACCACAAGAACCGTTGCTGCTGTATTTAGAGGCAAAAAATCAAGTGGTTAGCGCCTCATTGGTGGCGCAGAGAGAGGTCGACAAAGACACAGCAGCAGTGGCAGAGTCTACGGTTGGCGGGCTAGAACCCTCCCCGGCAGGGCTCAGTCCTGGCAAGACTGAGTCCCCGGCAGGGCTTAGTCCCGGCAAGACTGAGTCCCTGGTAGGGGCTAACGCCAGTACGGCAGGGCCTGCACAACCGGGTGAAGTGGCGCAAAGGAAGAAGATGGTACATCACCCGGTTTACTTCGTCAGCTCCCTCTTGCGGGGAGCTAGGTTGAGGTACTCAGGTGTGCAAAAGTTGCTCTTCGGCCTCCTTATGGGCTCGAGGAAGCTGCACCACTACTTCCAAGCGCACGAGATCACTGTGGTCACCCATCTCCCATTGCAATGGATACTCCATAACCTAGATGCAACGGGGGGATCGTGGAATGGGCCCTGGAGCTGTCGA
Source organism: Triticum aestivum (assembly GCF_018294505.1). Lineage (NCBI taxonomy): Eukaryota > Viridiplantae > Streptophyta > Magnoliopsida > Poales > Poaceae > Triticum > Triticum aestivum. The sequence continues at coordinate 491,048,214 of NC_057804.1, forward strand.
GTTTCGGTCTAAAGTTTGAAAGTACCTCGATGATTCAGAGCAGAGTCTTGGTGGAGTTTGTTGCAGAATGGACCTCGACGCCTGGCGAAGAGGTACAGGAGACCACTCTCCCTGGTAAGGAAACGAGCCGCAACTGGATCATGTACTTCGATGGGGCCTTCTTGCTGCAAGGCGCCGGTGCTGGTGTGCTGCTTGTCGCACCCACCGGAGAGCACCTCAAGTACATCATCCAAATGCACTTTCCCCAGGAGATGTCAACCAATAACACCGCCGAGTACGAGGGTTTGCTTGCCGGTCTCAGGATCGCGGCACACCTCGGAGTCAAAAAGCTTATCGTCAGGGGCGACTCGCAACTCGTCGTCAGGCAGGTCAACAAAGATTACCAAAGCCCGTTGATGGAAGCATACATGGATGAAGTGAGGAAGCTAGAGGAGCGCTTTGACGGTATACAAGCGGAGCACGTCCCTCGGACGGAGAATGATATTGCCGACTACTTGTCAAAGCGTGCTGCCCTCAAGCTACCTGTGGAACCAGGTACTTTTGTGCTTCAGCTAACTCAACCGTCCATCGAGCCATCAGCCGGGCAGAACAAGCGGAGGAAGCTAGGCCCCGGCAAGTACTTCCCCTCCGAGCCCCCCAGGGTCACTGGAGAAGATACTGCTGCGGATGCCGGCCTTGCTGCAGGGCTGCCAACTCCGGCAGGGCCTAAGGCCATGGCCGTAGAGATGGCCGCTCCCACGGTAGAAGAGATGCCTTTAGTCCTTGTCGTCAAGCCGCAAGCTCCGGCATGGGCGCAACACACTGTCCGATTCCTCCAAGTAGGAGAGCTTCTCGAGGAGCAGGAATAGGCGGAAAGAGTAGCCCGCCGGTCTGCTCTGTATGAATTCGTTGACGACGTGTTGTACAGAAGGAGACCAAATGGGGTGAAATTGAAGTGCATCTCCCGGGAGGAAGGACTAGAGCTATTGGCAGAGATACATGGAGACGTATGTGGCTCCCACATAGGGTCGAGGGCCCTTGCCGGCAAGGCTTCTTCTGGCCCACTGCCCTCCATGATGCGACGCCACTAGTAACCAAGTGTGAAGCGTGCCAGTTCCATTAAAAGAAGCTTCATCAACCAGCTCAAGCCCTTCAAACCATCCCTCTCTCCTGGCCCTTCTCGGTCTGGGGGCTCGACATATTGGGCTCCTTCCCCCGTGCCGTCGGGGGCTTTGAGTACTTGTACGTTGCAATCGACAAGTTCACAAAGTGGCCAAAGGTGGAAGCAGTGAGGAAGATGATGGCGCAGTCAGCCGTCAAGTTCTTCAAGGGACTAGTTTGTTGTTTTGGGGTGCCCAATAGGATCATCACCGACAACGGCACACAGTTCACAAGCCATGCCTTCACGCAGTACATTGAGGATCTCAACAGCAAGGTCTGTTTTGCTTCCGTGGTACACCCACGGAGGAACGACCAAGCGGAGAGAGCAAATGCTGAAGTTCTACGAGGCTCAAGAACAAAGACTTTTGACAGGCTACGCAAGAGTGGAAGGCGCTGGATTGATGAGTTGCCGGTGGTTCTTTGGTCGATCAGGACGATGCCAAATCGAGCCACCGGCCAGACACCCTTTGCCCTGGTCTACGGGGCAGAAGCAGTTCTCCCCACGAAACTCATATACAGGTCACCTCGAGTGCTCGCTTATGATGAGCTTGAGCAAGAGCGACTGCGGCAGGATGACGCTACGCGCCTTGAGGAAGATTGTCTCCGGGCGGCTGTGAGAGCAGCATGCTACCAGCAAGCCTTATGCCGCTACCATAGCCGCAAGGTTCATGCCCGGAGCTTTGAGGAAGGAGACCTTGTTCTTCAACACTTTCAGTCAGCCAAGAATTCCAACAAGTTGGCGCCAAAGTGGGAAGGCCCTTATCGGGTAACACGAGTCACCAGGCCCGGCGCAGTCCGTCTGGAGACCGAAGATGCCATTTCAGTGAGTAACTCCTGGAACATTGAGCATCTTCACAAGTTTTACCCATAAGGCGCAGCTGCCAGGCCTCCCGGCAAGCCACCCTTTTGTACGAGCCTTGCCGGCAAGGCATGTGACCCTTTGTACAAAGCCAGGCGTAGACCCTGAGCACTAATAAATGAAGCGCTGGCGCCCTAAGTTGTAGCATGCATGCTAGGTTAAGTATCTTCCTCGATTAGGGTTGATAGTGCTTAGCAGCGGCTAACCCCTAGCTTAGAGGTCGAGTGCGCATCTCTCTGTTTCTTCTCTATCCTCTTTGGTTCGCAGGACACGTAAGCATTTCTGCCGAGCTGTTTGGAAGAAAGGAACGGACCGATGCCTCGACCCCGGCAAGCCAAAGTTTCCGGGGGCTGCAAATGCAAGGATCCGTCCACGGCAAGCCAAGGATGCCAGGGGCTGCAGATCTAGATAAGTCTTTTATCCTCTATCATGCATTTCATTATGGACTGGGATATGTGAAACCTCATTTTATCTCTAGGCTACCGTGCTCCCCTCTTTCCGCACCCAAGGATTATCTCCCGGGTCCGAAGTTGGTCGTAGTCGCGACAACAAGGGAATAGAATGTGGAGCCTAAACCCATCTCATCCCCGCCTCCGCCAAGAGCATGAGAAAGGTCGAGCAAAATGGGGGAACAACGAGGCCTGTTGCCGGGCGGAAAAACATTTATCTTAGATGGCAACAAGGATTCGCTCCTTGCCATGGGTTTCACCCGCGAACGAAAAGCCCGACAAACATCCCTTTTCATTAAAAACATCCCATATAGGTACAGGTCATATGGAATGAAAAACATGAACAGGGGGATTACAAGTTCTAAATCTAACAAAGGCCCGAAGGCTTACAAGACTAAAATGAGATAAGGTGCCCGTAATCCCTTTCTTGCCCCTCTCCTCAGGAAATGGAACAAGAAGGCAAAAGGGGTGCCTAGGCGAGGTACGAGCAGTAGAAGGCACTAGGAGAACATCCCAGTGGCCACCCCGAAGGGAGGCTGGTGATGATGATGACGGTAGAAGAGCTGGAAGACGAGGCGGCAGGACCGTCAATACACTACGAAGGCGTCAGTGCCCGCGTACTATGACTTGACGGCCTTGCCGCCCACCCTCTTCCTCTTCCACAGCCTCCCAACGCCAGCCGCCCAAGGAGGCGACCCCGAGAAGTTCAAGGAGCCAGCAACACGGATGATGGAGTCACCGGTGCCGCCCCGGAGCCACGCGCCCGACGCCTAGTCGGACCCGTCATCCTGCTGCCCGCTACCCTCGTCGTCGCTACCGCTATCCTCCTCGTCACTCTCGCTCGAGGAGGAATCTTCATCGTCGGAGGAGCTCTCCATGCAGCACTTTAGACGAGTGCCAAGGTCTCCAAAAACCTTGACGGATAGCAGGCCGTCCCCCACCAACTTGAAGAGGAGAACGAGCCCCGGCGTTAGGCTATGGACGCGGGCGAAGGTCTTCCACCCTCGACGGAGATACATGATGTGAGGGGTGGGGAACTCGACATCGGCTCATATGCCGCTGTTCCCACAATCCCTCATATGCAGCCGCAACACCTGCGGTGGATCCAGCTCCATGGCCCGAGCAAACAGGGTCGGGAGACGAAGACGACGGCGCGCTGGCCGGCGCAGCCTGACGAAGAACTCGTAAGGGTTGTCCCCGACGTGTCCCTCCATCGGGGGAAGGGCTGCTGGCGGAGGCGAGGCCGACGCACCGCCCGGTCCTCCTCTCCCCTGAGCGCCACGGCGGTCTCGGCCCCGCCCTCTCCCTCTTCGCCTTGCGGCCGGCTTCGCTGCTGCATGCTCTTGGGAGGAAGCAATGCACTGTCGAGCAGAGACCCTCGCCGCCACCGATGAAGCGTCGCCACGCCCCGCGCCATGATAGAAGGAAGGAGGAAGCAGGAATGGGGAGAAGCAGATGACGGAGGATTGAGAGGCGCCGTTCCTCCTACTCCCCTCTTTATAAAGGGGCGGGGGCGAGGCTCAACCGCCCCTCTCGACCAATCCGGCCCATTGAAGTGACCACGGGCGGGGCCGTCGACCGCCCTCCACGCTCAATTAAAGGCGCATGGGAATCGGCCCGCACACGTGCGACTTCCCGTATCCCGCGTGCCTGTCATTCGCTCTACATCATGCATGCAGTGAACATGGCGCAAGGGACGGGCACAATGGGACGCGTGGAGCGGCGGTTCCCGAGTAAGGGCAGTAAATGAGCAGCGGCCCTGTGGTCTCGAAGAGACACGCAAGCCGCCTCTCTACTGTCCACCACAAGATGACGCCAGCATGCTTCGATCACACACGCACGCGCAACCCCACGTCACGCGTTCAATGCAAGTCATGGGGGAAGCGCAACGGACGGAGCAGTTACTGCGGTAAAATCCACCCCACCTGCCCGCGCACTGTACTGGGCCTGGCCCAACAACGTGCCGCGCTTATGTATGGTCCAGGCCCGGGGGCTCCTATCGATGTGCAAAAGTAGGGGCTCTCTTTTGAAACCTTTACTTGTGCACGGGCAGTCAGAGCCACCCGCCACGACCATGCATAGTAGGGCAAGGGAGGGAAGCCAGAGAGAAGCCGAAGGCACAAAACAAACAAAACAACGACAAGGACCAAGGCCACAATGATCGGATGGACGAAGTAGGTTTCCCCGGCAAGGACCCTTGCCGGGGCAGCCTCAGCAGCCCCGGCAAGACCCTTGTCGTGGCAGCTCGCCCACACCAATGGAGCATGCCACCCTCGAGCCCACAATCTTCGACACCAACAACCACGTTGGGACAGGGCTTGGGAGGCACCTCCGTGGTGGCATGCAGATCGTTGTGAAGACAAAGAATATTCAAGATCAGATGAGAATTGGAGGGCAACGATCCTCGACAGGTTTCTTGCCGAGGAAGCCCACAAGATCCCCGGCAAGGTCCTTGCCGGGGACAACAGCGCGCCAGGGCAAGACCCTTGCCGGGCCACCCGGCAAGGCCCTCGCCAAGGGCGCGAGCGGGGCCTCTGCCAGGCCCACATTAGCCAAGTCTCCGCCGCCGTTCGCATGCAGCCGCCGACCCAACCAGCTGGGCAGGCACCTGCATGGCAGCATGCAGCCCTTCGTGGAGGCTCCACCATTGCGCCACCTCAGCTGCTTGCCTGCCTATATGGCACCACATGCATCACTGGCTAGGGTGCGTGTCAAAGCGAGGAAGAGCAGCGACGTACGGGATGGGCCTCGCCCCTGTCCCCGATAAAGTGAAGGGACACCTAAGCCTCACATTAAATGCGCCTTGTCCTGTAATACCAATGATTAGCTCGCAGCACTGTAGAACCTTCCACCTCCTGTGTGCCACTGTGGCAGCCCCTTTCGCCTATAAAAGGAGGCCCATGGCGCACTGGAAAAGGATTCGGCTCTTTGGAACCAGGCAGGACCATAGCTACTTCGAGAGCTCAAGAACACTGAATACATCCACCAAAGCAGGACTGTAGGGTTTTACGCATCCTTGCGGCCCGAACCTGGGTAAATCACCTTTGTGCTAATTACCAGTCCCGCTCTTCTCACGATCCCGCGCCCCGCAACCGTAGTAGGGATTCTTGTGATCCCATAGGTGTCATTTCCCATCGACAACAGCGGGCCACAAGAGGAGGGAGCAGGCAGTCTCGCTCGCGCTAGTTTAGGTGGCTAGAGCAGGAAGATCAAAGATTGAAGAAGCACGTCGGGCGTTGGATGGACATCCAACAGTCACTACTGTTAGAATCGTGTGTTGACAGACAAAGCCTTGCTTAAACAAGTCAGCCTCGAAATCTGTGGTGTGTACATCCCATTTGCTATTATTTTTATAAATTTTACTCATTTTCTAATTCATATGGAATTTATTAAAGCTCGTTTTCCATTTTTAGAATTGCTGCCATTTTCTGGTCAGTACCAGGGTTAAAAAAATAACTAAATATGTGCGAAATTTTGAAAATTTGCAAATTTTTGCTGGGGAACAAAATATTCTTAATCCAAAAATTAGTAGCCATACTAAAACAAATTTAAAAATAAATTACTACTATGTCATGTTAAATCCAATGAAATACTATAAAATATCAGCGAAGAGCAAAAATAAAAAAGAAACTAATATCCCATTTGCTATATATTTTTTGGAATTTTCAACCCCTTTGATATTACTTTTAACAGACACCGACCATACTCTTTGGCCAGGCCGGAATGCATCCCTTCTCGTCTTGAAAGATTTGCAGCCCAGTAAGTCGGTGAAAACAAATAGGCCTAACTTGGGTATTCTTCAAAAAGAAATACTGGGCTACCTTTTTTCCCAAAGAAAAAACTGCTGGGCTGGTCATGTTGCTAGACGAGCCAGAGAGACCACACAACCCAGTTTATACCCTGCTCCTCCGAATTACTACTCAAAAAAAAGTTGTGCAATTCTGTCATTAGTTGACTATACATTGAAAATGATGTGGGTCCCAGATATCAGCAGGGTGGATTAGAGTAAAAAACGAGGGGTGCATCTGAGTAGTAAAAGAGGCGCTTGCTTGTGTTTGGGAGTGGACCTGGTGGGTATGTACTGTCTTACTCACAACTGCAGTTCTATCCCGATTCACTATGTTGACAGGGACCATTTTGAAAAAAATGTTGACAGGGCCGGCCGGTGGCGCCGCGGCGAGCGCACCAAGGCGGAGGATAAAGTGTTGTCACCAATGTGCTGGGCTGGGTTGGACATTCTTATTTAAAAATAAAAATGGACCGGAACTATTTATGACGTTGACTACGATTTGCATGGATCCGCTGGTTGCTGGAAGAAAATGCTGGGAGAAAGAAGACTGGTCGCTATCTTTGCCTAAGAATAATATCGACTGAATGTAACGACACTATCATAGGAAATAATATCCTCCTGTTAAATCATGAATTTAAAGAACTGATGCATGAGCATTTAACTTTATTTATTTATTTACTTATTTATGTTTAGGGGATCATGAGCATGTACCTGGCACGGATTCATGTGAGAGCCTCCCTTCCAGTTAATTATGGGCTCCTCTATTGGGCCTTCATCAGTGGGCTGCATATTATCAACAAGCGGAAAATGTGTTCCATACGAAAAATAGTATGCGCTACGTACGGTATGGGGCACTAAGGATCGAACAGTGCAACAACTTCCAAAACATTGTGTTTGTCGTTCTAACACACATTTATTCAACTAACAGACGAAATATACTACTGATTGTACATTGAAAACAGCAGCAACAACAACCAAGGCTGGGGGTGCAACAGAAGTAGTAACCAGGCCAGAAGAGTGAAGACACAACTCTCTCTTCCAAACCAAACATTAGCCATTATTACAAAAGGGATATGAAAAAAGAACAAGTGTACGCATCTAACTAACTGGCTCAGTTAGACGTAACTATTTATTAAGCTGTGGAGATTGGCTGACGGCTTGAACCAGATGGGTGCCTGACGAGGGAAACTCCAACCAGCAGGTCGAAGTCTGATACTTGCGACCCTCTCTCCTACTTTGGGCTGCAGAGCGTGGCGACACATATCATGGTATAGTGCATGCAGAGACGCATGGTACGCCGTGTACACACAATTTTTCCCGATGAACGAAACCGCGCTGCCATCATGATCCTTGCCGTTGGTTATCTCCTGGTTAATCGGATATATCAGTCCGACAAACAGAGAGCATGTACCAAGGCTACTTATCAGCCTCCACTCAAAAATTCCTGAAGGCCCAGAGAAGCTGGGATCCTGCTCAAAGCCTTGCAGTGGCTGTGATTGTATTTCGCGAAACAACACGTCCGGTACGTGCAAACGATCATCAATCGTTCGCCGTCGTCTGATCGAGCTAGGAACCACCTGCAACTGCCATGCCGCTTTTCTTTGAAAGGTTTTGGGATTAGGAAGGGTAGGGACACCAGGCGGCCTACAACATCCTATCAAGTTGGAGTCAAATAAAAAAGGGCACTTGATGTAGTCGATCTTAAGAACAACATGTTATGAGCATGAATATTTTTTCAGTAAATGTTGACAGTAATATAAGCAAGCCATCATGATATCATAGGAAAGTAACATACTGCTATAACAGCCGTTTGTAGCGATGACTGGAGTATGCCAGCAATACGTCCAGCCATAGAAGGAGTCGACAGTGTAAATAAAGCCCTTGTGTTCAAGGCATCAGAGAACCATGGAGGATGTATGATCCTGCGATGGACGTGCAGATTTATCCACTTACCGCAGTGACCTGTCAGATAGGCGAGACCATGGTTGAAGAACGCAATTAGCCTGAAGTCTTTATAATTCATAGATCTTGTGGGCACTTGGCAGATTACAACCTTGAGCAAATCAAACTTGGTATCATGTTGGCTACTGTAAGATTCCGAGTATTCTGGGCCGCGGTGCCAAAGCAGTGCAGTGTTAATAGAAGGAAAGGGGATCAATCACCGGGTGTAGACCTCCACGAGCATCCAGCTGCCGCGACCGTCGACGAGCACCATCCAAGACGTGTTCATGCCAACCCAGTACATATCGTTAATGTAGTTGAGGGTGACGGGGATCGGATCGCAGTCAAGGGGGTTGATGCTCACCACACTACGATCGTTATGCTGCGTGGCATGCCGTTTCTGAAGATCATACGACATCAGCAAGCAAGGAGCTGGCTTAAAAAGCTCCGGCCTGAGGGCTTTGAGTAAACGGTACAGCCTCGATGAGCACGCAGCGAGTGGCATGGTACTGAGATTGTCCAGACCCGAAACAATGACCTTGATTACCTCTGTGGGGAGAGAATTCCAGCCACCCTTTTGGCGGACGCTACTCGGTTCTGCCATTGTTAGTGCTTGGGTTTCGGACGAGGGGGGGAGGCGCCTTTGCGGGGATGGAAGATTGGACGAGATTATGTGCGGACAAAGATGGAGAAGCGAATATGAGCTACGGGAAGTGGACAAGTGATAATGACTACATCACGCCGCTTGACTTACAAGACACATACCATCAGCATAGGGTCATATCGATGCCAAACAACTTTCTTGAGTGATCACAGTACTGGTACTCCCTACATACCTACTACTATGCCCTAACTTGCTTGAGTAGAGTAGTAGTGGAGTAGGACTCTGCTCTACTACTAGCACCGGAGGAGTAGTATATTCTAATCTAAAATAGTTACAAACTTCAATGCCCGAGCGTGGAACAACTACGAAACGCCATCGGTGCTAACTCCAATCCCTAGCAAACATTCGCTGGGAGACATCGCAGTTGCAAACGCCCGCAACGCAGTTACAGTACGTGTGTAAGGGTGGCGGTTTTGTAAAATACTATGGCTTAACAACAGGCCACCGTCAGATGAAAATCTGACGGTTACGTGGGATTCGCCATGATTGAGCTCGTGCCGAACAATCGCCGGATATCATTACCTAAAAAAGGTTAAAACACCCGGGGCTATAACTTGCACCGGCTGACCACTAACAATGATATTAACATAGTTGTAAAATGGTCAAAGACCGTGTCTACGTGGTGTTTGGAATTATATGCAAAAATATTAGCAAGATGCCCGTGCATTGCACGGCACACCATCATCACCAACTCGGTTTTTTCTCTACTCCTGCTCCTATAAAAGACTCAGTTGGTGATGATGGAGGAGAGGAGGCGTGTTCAGCCGGGCGTGCAGCGAACGACACAATACTATTCAACTTGTTATAAAAACAAAGAAGAGTAGTAGAGATAGAGATAAGAGTAGAGATAGAGACTTAGGGAGGAGCACCATCTACTGCTTCGTGTGCTACTCCTGCGCTCCATTCGGCATCCGCAACGTCCTCTACAGCCACTCCCTCCCGCGCTCCATTCGGCGGGCGCTGTTGAAATTTGAGGGGCGCACTCTCGCGACTGCTGGCAGCCACGACTTCACCAACGACAACTTCTTCCCCGACCTCGAAAACCTCTTCCTCAACGACATGGGCGATAACCCCAACGCCAACGGTGCTGCTCCCGTTGCACCGTATGTGTTTCTGTCCTTCCTGTTCGAAGTCGTGGTAGAATTCATGTTTCTACTCTGTATCCTACTACTGTAGATTCTATCTGTTCATCTACTATGCTAGTCCACATGATTAGTTTAATCTCTGTTATAGCCGTCATGATTTATTTTGTGCTTTTTCTGATTAAATCTCATAGTAACTTGCTCATATATTCAACTGGCACAACGTCCCCTACAACCACTCCCATTTCATGGATGGCCCGGTCGATGCCTCCAAGGAGCCCTTCGTCTATTGCTATGAGTGCCCGATGCCATTTGGGGATCGCTGACGGACATCGTGCATCACCTCACGGATGCGTGCAGTGGTCACTACTGGCCCTTGGCGGAGAACATCAAGTACGAGACGTGCTACCCATTCACCATGCCGGAGTCGCTGGAGGATCACCGCCGCCTGCTAGTCTCGGAGGAGGACGACAGCGTCTTCCTCTTGATCGTGGGCACCGGCGAGGCCTGCGCAGGCCGCCGCCCCGTCTCTATAGTGTGCGTCAGGGGCGACGCCGCTAACGCTGACACTGACACGAGGCCGATGTACGGGTGCGTGCTCACTTTTAATACCCCTCCGAGTTACATGGGCGGCGACACCGGCTACATCAAACTGACTTGGACTCTACCGAGCTGGGACCTTCCCGCTGATGTGGACATGAAAAACACATGGTATTATTTACCCCCAACGCAGTGCACGGGGACTCCAAGGAGGTTCACCTGGACATACACATTATCAAGTTAAATGTTGATCATTAGCCTTCGCTCAATGTAATCCACTATTTAAGCATGTGGAGACTTCCATGCATGATCTTGCTCTATTGGAGTATCGCACATGAATATAAGTGTATCCGTTTATGGTTTAGTCTAGAATTTTCCATGTATGAACTTTTACTACAGTACCGGTGAAAGACTTACTATGAACCATTTCTTACATCTCCTCTGCCCCTTCCAAGTCATCCTGATTTAATCCCTCCATCTAGGTGTATAAGGGCATGGTTAATACTTAATACTATAGCCAACTGTTAACTATAAGAAAGTTCCATGTCATCTATAGCCAACATGTATAACAATCGATATTCCAAAACTAATTCTTAAAGATCATTTTTTGCAAAGCATAATAAGTGTTATTTCTTCACAAGTTTTGGATGCAGGTTGAACAATTGAAAGCTTTTGTTTCCAAAAGATACCTTTTTATCTATTTCACCTAGATGTTTGTGAGCTCTAGAGATGAAATAATATCCAAAGAAACCTATCGATACCCATTACACATGAGATGACCCCCACATCCTTTGTCAAAATAAACAACTCCCCGATCAATGCATTTCACTCTTCCGTGCAACGCACGGGCACCTTACTACTATAGATTAGTATGACCAAAAATTGAACTAACATTATATATAGTACGATAAATGCTGATGCATGTCACCTAAAATTATATCATTGAAAACTATGTTCAAATACGAATCCAACGATATAGTTTTCGTTGACATGCACTAACATTTTGTCAGTTAAATCTTCAGTCAAATTCAATGGGGGACTAATAAACCATGACCGATGTAGTACAAGTGTAGAGGGCGGCATTGCACGGGAGTCTCACCCCGCTTGTGGCCCGGCCATAAAGCCGTCATATCACAAAACCCAACCACTGCCAGTAATAAGTGGCCTGGTAAAATAAACAGACAAGCAACCATCACATCCCTCCGCCTTTTTTGCATTTCATCTCTCTGCATTTACTTTCTTTGGTTCATCTCGCACACTCGATCCCTAGCTACTACTCCTAGTATCCCTAGCTACTACTCCTAGGTCCAGTTCTTTTGGCGGCTTAAAAACTAAGCCATCTCTTCCCCAGCTTTTCCCATAAGACTAGTCACGGTGGAGAGTAACATTAAGGCGCCTCACTCATTATTTGGGCTTCTAAACTACTACTAGTACCTCTGTCCTGGTTTATTAGTCACCATTATAATTTGTGGTAAATTTTGACCAAGGATTTAACTGATAAAATGTTAGTGCATGTGACATGCACAAATATTTCATTAGTTAAATTTATGATCAAAATTTGACACAGATTACAATGGGGACCAATAAACCAGGATGGAGCTAGTATTAATGGGATTACTACTAATCTAGAAGCCTAAACGAACTGGCCCCCAGTACTCCTACTAGTAGTACTAGTACTCAAGTTGGAATTTCAATTGCACGGCACAACTTGTTAGGCAAAAAATTTGATACATGGTGTAGGAAGCGGTTTGGGAATTTGCATGCCTTTCCGACCAGTGAGATACTCCGTACAAAGTACTACAGAGAAATAACCACAGAGAAGGAAGCTAAAAGTAAACAATCAAACGAGCATTTTTGCATTTGTTTTGCATTGAATCACTTCACAAGCTTAACTAGTGTTGTTTTTCTACTTCTACAAAAACCGCATCATAATGTTAAAACGTGCATTTGCACGTACATAAGTAATAGTAGTACTCCCTCCGTCTAGGTGTATAAAGTCTTTCCTCCTTCTTGGTCACGGTGCACAACCAAAGATGACTTATTCACCTGGACAGAGGGAGTAGCACAGTCTGCAAGCATATATAGAGAGAGACGTGTAGTGCAATAGTATATAATACTAAAGTTTGTGCTATATGCACCTACTTACAAAATGCGTACGGATACACAAGGTTTCCAAACTTTCCCTCTTACATACTTAATTAAGGACGCTAATAATTCCCGAATGTTCGGGGTTTATCATTTGCGTCCCAAAACTAATGAGATCACCTTACGAAACTAAATTATACTCCTACTAAAAGCCACAACGCTCGCAGGAATGCTTGCGGCGCACCACGAGTGCCCTGGTGCGTGTCCGTTTCCCAGCGCGCCGACACAACGCCTCTTCCTCAGCCTCGCAACTCGCGAGGTGTTGATTGGCGGCTTGCCGGCGGGTGAGCGCGATCTCACCGGTGTGGTGATCCGCGCTAGTAGGTACTCCTCCTTGCTGGAAGGGTGCACCTGGTCCACATACCACCAAGCGTAGATGAGGCGCTTGGGCCCGACTACACTCAGGGCTTTGGCACGGGAATCCTCCGCCACCCTCATGGCCCTTGCACGAGCCTTCTGCCAAAGAGCCAATTGCCTGACTCTCTCAGATGCAACATAGACCTGCCAGGCAGCTTTCCCTGCGACACTCTTCTCTTCCTCGACCTTCTTCTCTGCCTCTATTTTGGCGTGCTTTTCCGGCGGCAAAGCCTCCCACATGGCGACATCCATTTCTTTCCAAAGCTCCTCAAGGCTGGGGGCTCGGTGGGCGGCGAGGCGTTCTCCTCGTAGCGGGGAGCCGATGCGTCCTTCGACGCGCGTGCTGGCGAGATTGGGTACATCGACGCGTCCACCTCGATGCGTCACGGCGAGGAGTGGAACACGGACGCGTCCTCCTCGACTAGTGGCAGCGAGGAACAGAACATCGATGCGTGACCATCCGGGTGGTGCAGCGAGGGGCGCCCAGGGCTTGGGAGGGGCGATGCCATGGTGGTCGACATGAGAGGGAGGGGGAGGAGATAGCAATGAACGTGATCGTTCTTCCGAATGCCGTGGGAGGAGTTGTATTTATAGCAAGCAATGACACACCTACCTAAGATATGGAATGAGCTGCACTGACTTAACTGCAGGTCCAGTTGCATCACTGACATGTGGGCCAGACCCTTGTTGGGCCCATATGTCAGTGACCCAATGCACCTGCAATTAAGTAACTGAAGCAACGTCCCGGAAGATATGTTGCGTGATTAACGTAACATCTATGTGGGCATATTTGTTGGAGTAAATTACAAGGGAGGGAAGGGGTGGAAATATTGCTGGTCACAACAAATTGGACGAGCGTGGGGGGAGGAGAGTCATGCATGCAGATTTTTTCCACACGGGGTGGAGTGGTGGGACCACCGGAGGGAGAAGGAGAGTCTGGCAGGCATATTATTGTTTCCACACATGGAGAGGAAAAGATTTGGAGACGAACGGGCTTCCTGTAGGTATGGGGAACTGTGCATAATAAGTCATCTTGCATGCCGGGCTAGGTATAGTCTCAAGTCATTAAAAACATACACGCCCCACACATGTTCATATTTCAAGGTGCACTAAATTATTGCATGCGATGATTAAGGCTGGCCATAATGGTGGTATCTTAGGTGGTATCATGCACACAGGAATAGCAAACATGCTGATGTGGCAAAGAATTAAACAAGAGAGGGGGGTTAGAGTAACTAGTGTTCATGCATGCATTGGTAAACACATTTTTTGTGAAGAACAGCAACATTAGTTGAGTACTTTTGCAGACTACAAAAACTATTCCACCGCCTCTATCTTGCTAAGAGTAGGTGAAATTTTTGAATCGAGCCCTTTAAACTAGAAGGGAGGTAGTAGTACTCTAATAGCTAACCTTGTTGTGATGACAAGATAGGACATGGCACGCACCTAGACGGAGGAACTAGTCTGCATTGTGCATTTAAGTTTTGTCTGAAGTCAATGTACCTCTACTTTGACCAAACTTATAGAAAAATGTATCAACATTCACAATGTCAAATCAATATTTTTATACTCATTGTAAAACGTACTCCCTCCGTCCCATAATGTAAGACGTTTTTTGAGACAGACTATACTAGTGTCAAAAAATGTCTTACATTACGGGACGGAGGGAGTAGTTCTTATACTCATTATAACTAGTATTGTAGATATTGATATTGTTAGTATATATTTGGTCAAACACTTTGCAAATGGTTGACGGAAGTAAAAAGGACCAGAGGGAGTATCATGCATGCGGAGTAGGCAAAAGTAATTGCTCACTTATAGCCGGTCGAAGTCTCAAAGGGCGCGACCGCGTGAGGGAGGCGAAGGTCGTGGGAGGCGCAACGGTTGATGGAATTAAGTAAAGTTACATACACACGCCGACATGGTGTGTGAACAGGCAGAAGCTATACCGTCAGGCCTACGATATGGGTCTAGTAGACATGACATGTAGTGGGTCCCGCTTAGTTCTCGAGAACTCTTTGGGGGCTTGCAGCCGTTTATCCACCGGGAAAGCCAGCAACCCCACACCGTTCGCATGCCCTACTCGTCCTCGTCTTCTACTAGTACAATACTTTACAATAGTTTGCTCCCAGTCATCCCGTCCTTTCACATTACACCAGTTCTTCTTCATCCTAACCCTCCTCCAAAATCCATGGCCTCCCAAATCTCCATGGTCGCCGCTGAGTACCAGGTTAGAGCCATCACCGGCGATGAGTTCATCGTCATCTACACACGTGGATCCGCGATGGTGAAAGCATGCCTTGCTCGCTTCCTACGCATGTTCAACAGTTCAACAGATGAGTGGGTCGCTGGGCTAGATGTCGAATACACCACAGTCCTGGAAAGAGAGAAGAATCTAAAGGAGGCAGAGAAGAAGAAGCCCGCCGTGATCCAGGTTTGCGTACATAACGTATGATTGGTCTACCACATATGCCATGCCAACGTTGAGTGCCAGGATTTTAAGAACTTCCTCAAGGACGAAAGAGTGAGATTCGTTACTGTAGACTTTAGGAACGTCAGGGATGTCTTGGGTCGGATAGGCCTTGTTGTAGGCCAGCCCTTCGATCTCCAGAAGGCAAGCCTGGTGTCCTCCTCTCAGCCTTCAATGCTGACTATGGCAGCAGCCATGATTGATCCTTCGTACGCTAAACTGAAGAAACCTCACCATGAGTTTCATCATGCATGGGAGTCGAAGACATTAGATGAAGATCACATCCTGTACGCAACAATGGATGCCTACCTTTGTTTAAATATCTACAAGGGTTGGATGAAGAAGCAGAGCCTAGTGTCCGGTTCAAGCAAAGAAGTGTCAGTGAAGAGGAAGAGGAAGAGGGACAAGGACGAAGTCGAGGACGTGGACTCGGACTCCGAGTAGGTGGCAGTGTCATCGCTCATGCTGGTTCTACTGCAGTGTTAAGCGGACTAGTTTCTTAGTTTATTTTCAAGGTGTATTGTGCTGAGGCCCCAGAAGAACTATGTTTATGTTCTTTCTCGTTATTTGAACTCTTTAGTACGTACAATAGTACTAGTACTATGTCTTACTACTGTTCTTCTTGCAGTTGGTACTACTGCTCGTATCTTCGTGTTCCTACTGTACTTAATATGTTCGTACTAGTAGTATAATTTGGGTCAGTCGATTCGTGAAAGAAGTTTGACAGAGCGAAGGAAAAAGACGACAGAGAAGCTACCCCAGTATCTATATTAGGGTGGCAGGGTGCCCATGATCTACCTTATGAGTGTTGGGTGTGGAATGCAGTTCGCCGGAAAAAATGGATCGTGCCGGGGTTAAACGGATGGCAGGGGTGGGTGGAGCATGGTGGTGGCAGGCGGTTCAGGGGAGGGTGGGGTGGCGGCGGCAGGAGGTTAGGCGTGTGGTGGGATGAGAAGATGATCCGTGCATCAATTTCGGAGGTTGAAGAAGCCCTTCTAGCCATCCATGTTGCATCAAACGGCTCACAAGAGTCGACTGGCCCAAATTGCTCCTTAAGATTGCAGGATCCACGTGGCATTCAAGGTCTCGAAGGTAGATTCCGCGTCCGCACCCGGTTTGCGGGCTCGATGCACGCGTGACAGCCACCATGCGCGCCTCCTCCGCGTGGGCGGAGATGACAATGACACGCTAGTTCCTCCTCGCGGGTGTGCTGGAGCACGCGCTCATCCTCCTCTTCATACGCTGCATGCATAGACACGGCTCCACCAGCTGCTCGCATGCTTGGCAACGCGGCGGCATCACAAGGAGGCCATTCCCTCAGGAGGGACTGCAGATGACGTGAGCAGGCGAGCCTTCGGCTTCATGCATAGGGATGGCGGCGACACGACGGTGATGGGCGAGAAATTGTTGGCCGGAGCAAGCGAGCACCGGCATGCGCAACAGCGACGACGGCATATTGATGAGTGCGCGTATGGGAGCTTAGTTTAGTTTTATATAGGGTTGGTCAAACTTAAAAAAACCATACTAGTACACGTAAACATTAGACTTAGGCAGCGCTTTTATTAGTTACCACAGCCACAATACAGAATCCTGTGCAAGCGCGTGAACCGCGGCCGCGCGGTCGATCGAATGGTGCGTCATCGTGTCGCGCTCGAAGGACATCCACCGAACCTTTTTTTGTGTGTGAAAACAATCCCCGAATATTATTCAACTTTTTTTTCCTGGAAAAGTTCTTGACGTTACAATATTTCCATATATTTGAATTTAGCTCCAGTTCATGTTTATTTGGATTTGGACGTTTTAGGTGCGCCCTAGTTTCTTTAATACTGATTTTGTGTGTGTGACTGAAAGAGAACATGTGCATGTGTCCATATGTGTGTTGTGGCGGAAGGGCAATGTGGAGACGGTGTGCGTGTGATAGAGACATAGAGAGGTGTGAATGTGCAAATGATCATGCATGAGTGAGACATAGACAGATGCCGATACGTTGTGTATACATGAGAGAACGGTCTTCTATTTTACTTGTGTGTGTGTGTGAGAGAGAGAGAGAGAGAGAGGAGCATCCGTAACACAACAACCATCTCTCTCGATTCGTCTGTCCCTCACACGATCGCATGTAACACATGCATCAATGCGCACATTTTGACACCCTCACCCGGCCCCTGCCCACCTCAAGGCCCGCACAATCTCTTCGTGAATACCCTACTTAGCATGTAGCTTTCCGTCACATACACATACATTTGTCTCCTTAGGTTTGTTTTTTCTCAATATCTGACACACACACACACACACACACACACACACACACACACACACACTCCCCCGAGCACACAATTCATCCCCATCCAAGGTTATATGGTGACCACTCGCTTGTGCTTCTCCGCACCCCAGCATGCACAACACCTTAATCTTCAAAGAGGGCATCAAGAAGATCGAAGACGGCGACCACACTGCGCTAGAGAATACGGGGCCATTTGGAAGCATGATGATGTGACGACGGTTGACTGATTACCAATCCCTCTCCCCCCCCCGCACAAAATTATCAATCCCTCAACCCACGAGATCCTTCCACTCTCGTCCATGTTTTTCCAGCTCTCTCATCAAACATATTGTCTCTTCTCCTTCCACATATACAGAATCTGGATGCACACGCATCTCACGTATATTACATGTCTCCATCTTTCTCACAGACCTAACCTTTTCCTCTCTCTCTCTCTCTATCTCTATCTCATTAGGTTTGTCTCCTACTCTCTCATCCACATACATACAATCTTTCCCGCCCGATCTGCTCCATCTTCGCAAGCTCTCTCTGCATATTTCATTCACACATTGGGATATGTTCAAAATGTTGCTTTTATAATGGCTGATGTAGAGTTATGGTTGGTTTTGTCGCATCCTACAAAGTAATAACTATGAAATGCATTTAGATTCTCATTTGTCTGGGATTATGTGAGTTTGAGCATGTTGTGAAGTACTATAGACATCGTATACATCTTGGAATTCGACAATGATTATAACTATTGAATTGTATAGACCATTACATTCGAAGTCAGTAGCCTAATATATTTATTTCACAATTTCAACAAATGATTAGTTCACTACAAACTAAGAAAACAAATGTGTACACCCTCCGTTTTTGTTTAAGTTCGCGTATTAGCATTGGTCAAAGTCAAGTTTTGTAAACTCTCAGAAAGTTTATAACAAAAAATATTAACATATACAATAACAAATAAATACCATTAGATTCATTATTGAATGTACTTTCACATCATACATATTTGTTATGGTAAATGTTGATATTTTTCTATAAACTTGGTCAAACTTTAGGAAGTTTGACTTCGGTCAAACCTAATATGCAGAGTTTACTAGTACTACTCGCTAGTTGCTTAGCAGAATCACCCAACATGCCACACAGGGAGTTTAGTGTCATAAAATTTTGAGGTCGGCGGGAAAATCTCCCGCGACCCTGATTCGAGCAGGGGGAAGTTACCATCATAGCCTTCAGAACAGGCGTATGGATGACGCTTGGTAGGGGGCTGATTTCGTAACTTCAGGTTCACCCTACCCAGCCAACCCCACCCCGGCAACCAGAGTAGTACACCTGAATACTCCCCATTTTCAATCCCCACCGCAATATAGACTTCTCCACGGCACCGCAGCCTTCGTGCTCCTCCCCTTCTACATCGGCGCACTCGTCCACCGCAGCGCATCTGCCTCATTGATGACCTCGTACGACACACTGGAGTCGGTCCACCATCATCGTCGTACACGGGGCCTCTTCTACGGCACCGTCTTCCACGGTCTCGGATCTGCTTCCCCGAAGCCGACGCCAAGCGCAGAAGCACCACCATGATGTCTACTACACAACTTTCTTCTTGTAGACGTTGTTGGGCCTCCAAGTGCAGAGGTTTGTAGGACAGTAGCAAATTTCCCTCAAGTGGATGACCTAAGGTTTATCAATCCGTGGGAGGCGTAGGATGAAGATGGTCTCTCTTAAACAACCCCGCAACCAAATAACAAAGTGTCTCTTGTGTCCCCAACACACCCAATACAATGGTAAATTGTATATGTGCACTAGTTCGGCGAAGAGATGGTGATACAAGTGCAATCTGGATGGTAGATATAGGTTTTCGTAATCTGAAATTATAAAAACAGCAAGGTAACTAATGATAAAAGTGAGCACAAACGGTATTGCAATCCTAAGTGAGGGAGTCCCAGATTATGGGGTGTCCGGATGACCGGACTATAACCTTCGGCCGGACTCCTGGACTATGAAGATACAAGATTGAAGACTTCGTCCCGTGTTCGGATGGGACTTTCCTTGGCGTGGAAGGCAAGCTTGGCGATACAGATATGTAGATCTCCTCCCATTGTAACCTTCTCTGTGTAACCCTAGCCCTCTCCGGTGTCTTTATAAATCGGAGGGTTTTAGTCCGTAGGACGAACAACAATCATACCATAGGCTAGCTTCTAGGGTTTAGCCTCTCTGATCTCGTGGTAGATCTACTCTTGTACTACCCATATCATCAATATTAGTCAAGCAAGAGTAGGGTTTTACCTCCATCGAGAGGGCCCGAACCTGGGTAAAAACATCGTGTCCCTTGTCTCCTGTTACCATCCGCCTAGACGCACAGTTTGGGACCCCCTACCTGAGATCCGCCGGTTTTGACACCGACATTGGTGCTTTCATTGAGAGTTCCGTTGTGCCGTCGCCATCAGGAAGGATGCCTCATCCCGTCTTTAAAGACAGCATTGTTGCCAAAACAGCTTTGGCTATCGGCCAAAATCTCCGGCTAGGCGGTTTTCTTATGACCGCCTGTTCGGCTGCCGCGCCGACGATGACTTCTCGGGTCATCGAAAGCAATCTCCACGTCAACTCGGAACTCGCCGAGCAGATAGATCCGATGGAGCTCTCTTCCTTAAACAAGCTCTTGGATCGCATCACCGCCTTGGGTGTCGCTACAGACTACGATCAGATTGGGCTTAAACCCGATCCGAGAGAGATTAACTCCCCCAGGTCACCCACCCCGTTGATGTGGTGGAGGAACAATGCGGCAAGCCTTCATCTATCTTAAGGACTAGATATGTCCGGATTCCCGATCCCTCCAAGCCGGATACCCGCGGAGGGGAGGACGTTGCTCAAGCCCTTAACCTAAAGTCAGGCAGCGGGCTAGATTCGTTGGACGACATCCAAGAACCCAAGCTTCCGAGTTCAGAAACCCCTGGGCCCCTGAGTCTCAGATTGGCCGAGCACAGCCTAAACATCCTAAAAGGATTCAAGCCTGTCAAGCAGGCTCTTCGGCGTTTCTCCGAACCTAAGAGACAAGCCATGGGAGAGGAGCTAGCCAAACTACTGGAGGCCAGATTCATCAGAGATATAAAACATCCGGACTGGCTAGCAAACATGGTGATGGTACCTGAGGGAGTCCTGGATTAGGGGGTGTCCAGATGGCCGGACTATGACCTTTGGCCGGACTCCCGGACTATGAAGATACAAGATTGAAGACTCCGTCCCGTGTCCGGATGGGACTTTCCTTGGCGTGGAAGGCAAGCTTGGCGATACGATATGAAGATATCCTCCCATTGTAACCGACTCTGTGTAACCCTAGCCCTCTCCGGTGTCTATATAAACCGGAGAGTTTTAGTCCGTAGGACGAACAACAATCATACCATAGGCTAGCTTCTAGGGTTTAGCCTCTCTGATCTCGTGGTAGATCCACTCTTGTACTACCCATATCATCAATATTAATCAAGCAGGAGTAGGGTTTTACCTCCATCGAGAGGGCGCGAACCTGGGTAAAAACATCGTGTCCCTTGTCTCCTGTTACCATCCGCCTAGACGCACAGTTCGGGACCCCCTACCCAAGATCCGCCGGTTTTGACACCGACATTGGTGCTTTCATTGAGAGTTCCTCTGTGTCGTCGCCTTTAGGCCCGATGGCATCTTCGATCATCAACCACAACGCGGTCCAGGGCGAGACTTTTCTCCCCGGACAGATCTTTGTATTCGGCGGCTTTGCACTGCGGGCCAACTCGTTTGGCCATCTGGAGCAGATAGAAAGCTACGCCCCTGGCCATCAGGTCAGGTTTGGAAGCTTAAACTACACGACCGACATTCGCGGGGACTTGATCTTCGACGGATTCGAGCCACGGCCGAGCGCGCCGCACTGTCTCGATGGGCATGATCTAGCTCTGCCGCCGGACAGCGCCCAGAGTGCCGCTTAGGAGTCTGCTCCGACCATTAGCTCAGAGCCGACTGCACTAACCAGGGACGGACGGTTGGACGCCACCCCAGGAGCCGCAATCTCTACGGCGATAGAGCTGAATACCAGCCTAGTCCTTTGCAAGGCCCGTGACTCCAAGGTGCCGGACTCTGTTCCGGACTCCGAATCTTCCGCACCCCTTCCGATCGAACCTGATTGGGCTCCGATCATGGAGTTCACTGTCGCGGACATCTTTCAGCACTCGCCCTTTGGCGATATCCTGAACTCCCTAAAGTCTCTCTCTTTGTCAGAAGACCCTGGCCGGACTATGGTCAGTAGGGTTGGGATACGGACGAAGAAATTCGAAACCCACCCACCACCCACTTTGTAGCCACTGTCGACGATACAACGGACATGCTCAACTTCGACTCCGAAGACATCGATGGTATGGACGCCGATGAAGGAGACGACCAAGAACCAGCACCTATAGGGCACTAGAAAGCCACCTCATTACACGATGTATACATGGTGAGCACACCCAAAAGGGATAACAACGAGGATCAAAAGGGCGCAAACAGGGATCGTTCCCTCGAAAAACAATCAAAGCAGCGACGTAAGCGCCACGCAAAGCCCCATCTCGACAAAGACCCAGCCATAGAGCAGGGCGAATCAACGGAAGACGAACACACCATCGAGCAACCGTCCAAACAGGGCGGACAATCCGAACAGCCCATCCCCGGTAAAGAGAATCGTCCGGACGATCTCACGTCGGACAAATTGCTGGAGCATCAGAACCTCCACCAAAGGCTCGTCGCCACTGCACGTAGCCTGAAAAAGCAGAAGCGGAGGCTCAAAACAGAAGAAGATGCACTCAGGATCAGATGGAACAAAGTACTCAATACTGCACACAAGTACGGCAACAGCCATCACACAAAGAGCTATCCGAAGCGGAAATTACTAGCGGAATTTGATGAAGAGGCCATAAAGCCCCCACAGTCAAAAAAGGAAGCCACCAGGTCGGATAGACGACCCAACAATCGATCTAAAGCGATAAAGGGCGCCACACTCAATATGGCGAGCGATCCGCCTAAGGATTCGCATCAAACAGCCGGCCCAACCAGATCCATCTATGGCCCAAGAAAGCAAGCTCCAGCGAGCAATGCAATGCAAAAAAATATCCGAACATCACGGCACACCTACATACAGGGGCGCCGCACATCCGTTGTGTTTTACCGATGAGATGCTGGATCACGAATTTCCAGCGGGATTCAAGCCCGTGAACATAGAAGCATACGACGGAACAACAGACCCCGGAGTCTGGATAGAGGATTATATCCTCCACATACACATGGCCAGAGGAGATGACCTTCATGCCATCAAATACTTACCCCTCAAGCTCAAAGGGCCAGCCCGGCATTGGCTTAAAAGCCTTCCCGAAAACACCATGGGAAGTTGGGAAGCGCTCGAGGAGGCTTTCTGGGCAAATTTTCAAGGGACCTATGTCCGACCTCCGGATGGGGATGATCTGAGTCATATAACTCAGCAACCCGGAGAGTCTGCCCAGAAACTCTGGAACAGATTCCTTACTAAAAAGAATCAGATAGTTGACTGTCCGGACGCTGAGGCCCTAGCAGCTTTCAAACATAGCATCCGAGACGAATGGCTCGCCAGATACCTCGGCCAAGAAAAGCCAAGAACGATGGCCGCATTAACAAGCCTCATGACCTGCTTTTGCGCAGGAGGGGATAGCTGGTTGGCAAGAAGCAGCACCAGCGACTCGAGTACATCCGAACCCAGAGATGGAAACGGGAAACCACGCCGTAACAAAGAACAACGCCGAATCAAGGATAACAGCCCAACGAGCACGACAGTCAACACCGGATTCAAAAGCTCTCGGCAACATCAGAAAAAGCCGCCGCCCAAAGATGACAGGGAAGAGCTGTCCAACCTAAACAAAATCTTGGAAAAAATATGTCAAATACACAGCACCCCCGGGAGACCGGCAAACCATACCCACAGAGATTGTTGGGTTTTCAAGCACTACGGCAAACTCAATGCCGAACATAAGGGGCTCGACACACCAAGCAAGGATGACGATGGACCCCACAAGCAGAAGACCGAGAACAAAAGAAGTTCCCACAAGAAGTCAAAACAGTAAATTCACTTCACATGACAAAAGGGAAAATCAGAACGACGCTTATGAAGACACGCGCCACACAGCCAGCCCCAGAGGAGCACCGCCACTGGTTGTTACAACCAATCACTTTTGATCATCGGGATTACTCCAGAGGGGCCCGGAACGCAGGCTGGACTGCCTTGGTCTTCAATCCGGTTATTGATGGACTACAATTTACACGAGTCCTTATGGACGGCAGCAGTGACTTAAACATGTTATATCAGGACTCAATCCACAAACTAAGGGTAAACCCAGCGCTAATCCGCCATGGCAAAACTTACTTTCGAGGAGCCACTCCGGGTCCAGACACCCAGAGTATGGGTTCCCTTTCATTAGAGGTCACGTTCGGCTCACCCGACAACTTCCGAAGCGAAAAGCTAACCTTCCACATCGCCCCATTCGTAAGTCGCTATCAGGCGCTACTGGGACGTGAAGCTTTCGCCCGCTTTAACGCAATACCGCATTATGCATCCCTTACACTTAAAATGCCCGGCCCACGAGGCATCATCTCATCACAGGGGAATGACAATTGACCCCCAGAGTACGGGTAAGAGTGCGACCGCCTGGACAGCCGCACACTAATCTAGCCCTACTATTCGGGACACGGTTAGACGAGTCCGGCGTCAACACACATCGACTTAATAGCCGCATAACCCTGTACAAGGGGCTCCGCGTGTCTACGCCAGGAGACAATGCGGCTCACTTCTTGCTCCAACTATGTTTTGTTTATTCTAATATTGATTTCTTGCACGCTTATTTACTAAAGTTCCTCTTTTTGGCAGACGAACACCGTGCTACGCTCGTCCAGGATACAGCACAACGGAGACACAGGCGCAGACATGCAGTAGGGACCCGTTCCAAGGATTCTTTTCAGATTAAGACCCTGCGTAAACCTTTTTTACTATCTCTTGTTGAAAACATCCCCCGGTTTTTGCCATAACCGAGGAGGCTGGCGTTTTGGCATATGGCCACGCCAGAATTTTGCGCGTACCTGGACACCAGGGGCATTTTTATCAAGGGCTCTGTTTCGGCCCGTCTTCATAAAGACCGAATACCTTAGGGAGTGTTCGGCGTCGCGAGTTAGGCCTTATATGCATTAGCTCCGAATCATGTCTTTGGTCAAATGTTGGGTTTTCCCGGCTCCTGTGTTTTGCTGCCTTACATTCCGTTATATCGGCTAATGTGGCACCAGGAGAACTACTGCGATTGTGCCCCGGTTCGGCCAGGCGAGCACCTCAGTAGAGAAAGCCAAAAACTGACTGTCATGATATAGCGAGAGACTGGTCAACCACTCGATGACTCTCGGAATCTCTAGGATTCCTCCGCATTAACAAAGGACTGCTTCCCGGTCAGGCACACATGCGCCCCGAATTCGGGAGAGCGCGGTGCCTCCAGGGGTATTGAGTAGCCCTAATGTCAAACTCCTATGGCTAAGTGAAAGTGATAAAGCATTATAGTCCGGTTGCCTCGTTCACCGCGCTATCACCTCCTTTGTAGGACCAAGACGTTGGATTAAGTGTGAAAAGGCGCATTTTTTGCGAACACCCCCGCATTATATGCGTGGGGGCTGAAGCCAACGACTGCCATCTTTCAGGTTATATACACATATACATTAACGGCCGCACAGAGGTGTTATAATTCTTGCAAGCACAAGTATAAAAAGCTTTTATATTCTATCAAAATATTTCTTTTACAATAGCACCTGTCATTCGAACAAAACATCCTTCGAGCACTGCGCTTCTATTAAACGAGCGCCCGGAAGAACTTCCTTAAGGTAGAGCTCGGCAGATACCCGACCTTCATCCGGATCCTGGGATGCGACAACACTGGCCTGCATATCCGCCCAGTATGTCTTGACACGGGCAAGAGCCATTTGTGCACCCTCTATACATGCCGACCTCTTCATTGCATCGACATGCGGCACAGAACCAAGGAACTACTGCACCAATCCAAAATAACTTTTCGGCTCTGGCTCCCCCGGCCACAAACGACTCACGACATACTTCATGGCGAGTCCGGATAACCTGTTCAGCTCCGCAAAGGCGGCCAAACGGTCGGGTACCGAAAGTGGGCCCTCTGGCTTGTGGAATTGCGACCAAAACAGTTCTTCCAAGTTATGGTCGCCTCGACGTCGGAAGTGTTCGGTTGTGTCCACCGCACTCGCTGCCACATCCAGATAAGTGTTTTCTGCACTCCACTGCCAGTCTAATGGAGCATACCTAGGATCCCCGAACTTCATCCGCAGCATATAGGGCTTTCCAGCCGTGATATCTCCGGCCTGATGCAACTCCTCCTTCATAGCTCTCATCGTAGAGCGAGCATCCTTGGCCTCGGCAGTGATCTTCTCAAGGTCCTTCTGAGCCGCCCTTTCTTCTTGTTCGAGAAATTTACAGCGGTCGGCAACATCTTTCAATTTTACAGCCATCTCGGCTATTGCCTTCTTACTCTGGCAGTGAGCAGCCTGTTCGGCTTTTAGCTCTTCAGCCGCCTTAACGGCAGCCGCATCACTTTTTCTTGCTTGCTCCTTGGCTCGGGCAAGTTCCGCCCGAAGGTTATCCACGGAAGCAACACTATCTGCAATAAGCATATATATTGTAAGAAATGAGCATCAAACTCCTCTTATCAGATATCTGTGGAGCATACCTTGTGCCTCGTCTAGCCGCTTATTTACAAGCGCGATGTCGGCATCTGCCACGTCCAGTTTGCCGCTTTAACTCGGCAGATCCATCAGTCTGACTAGCCACCGAATGCCTTGCCACCTTCATAAAAAGGTAACATTTTATACCTGGGGTTTTGATCCTCTGTGTGCCATCACTCTTGACGACACACAGAGTCTTAGGGGCTACTATTTATACAGGGCGCATTCTATGCGGCTCTACCAATAGCTACACCTTTTTACGTACCTCAAAGCCCGTCAGTAAACTCCTAGCGGCCTCGTATAATCCGCTTTCCACGGATGCAATCCTTCCTATCACCATGTTCATCAACATACGGTGTTCTTCTGAGACGGGTGCACGCCCGAGCAGATTCCTCAGTCTCTCCGACCGCGCACCAAAGGGCACCGGACTAGCCCGACGACCTCTTTCAGGATCCGGACTTGGAGAAACCCGCCGGGACGTCACCTCGGGGTCGCCTGCCTCGTAAGTCGGTGCAGCTAGGGGAGGCGTTTCGCTCTCTATCATCTCCGGACGGAGATCCCCTGAAGACGAGCTCTGCTGAGAAGGGTTGAGATCCAAACTGCAAGGTAATATTTCGGTTATCTTCCTCAAAAATAAAACAGGGATGCCACTAATTTTTGAGCCCCTCTCTTTACTTACGGCTCGGAGGAAAGCTGATCCCTTTGAGGGCGCAATGCGGCTGGGACAGTCACCGGTGCCGGATCCTCTGACAAAGATTTCTTCCCCCGTTTCGAGGTCATCTCCTCCGGGTCTCCAGAGGCACTCCTTTTCTTTCCCAGGTTGGGGGAATTATCGATTCCTCCCTTCTGGACAGTCTCCTTCGTGGAGGCGGTAGCTCCTTGGTTCCCGTCTTCGCCCTTTGCCGAAAGCATAATCTGCCGCATCCTGGTTAACACGGGAGCCGGCGCGGTCTCGGGAAGGGGGGCTGGACACCTGATAAGCTTTGCCTTCGCTATCCACTCCTATTCAAAGGATAGCTCTGTTAAAGGGCCACTTTATGATGAAAATACGGATGGTGTGTCCAAATATGGGGCTACTTACCTTAACATCCTGGCGATTGCAGCTCAGACCTGCGTCCTCGGATAGGTCCGGACACCTTGCTTGTGGTCCGAAGAACAATTTGTACATCTCCATGGTCGTTGCGCCCATAAAATGTTGGAGGACTCGCAGTCCCTTCGGATTAAATTCCCACAGGCGGAGAGGGCGACGTTTGCAGGGCAGCGTACGGCGAATCATCATAACTTGTGCCACTACGGTCAGGTTAATATCTCTTTCTAGGAGATCTCGAATGTGGTCCTGCAGTAGGGGCACGTCTTTGGACGGCCCCCAGATAAGCCCTTCGTTGACCCATGCCGCTCGCCGTGGTGGGGGACCCGAGCGAAAAACAGGAGGCACCACCCACGTGGTGCCCCTGGGGGCTGTGATATAAAACCAGTCCCGTTGCCATAAGCCGAACTCTTCTTGGAAAGTGCCCTCGGGCCATGGAGCACCGGCTATCTTGTTTATGATAGCTCCTCCGCACTCGGCGTGCTGCCCCTCGATCATCTTCGGCTCTACTTTGAAGGTTTTAAGCCACAATCCGAAGTGAGGGGTGATATGGAGGAAGGCTTCACACACTACAATAAACGATGAAATTTGGAGGATGGACTCTGGAGCTAGGTCATGAAATTCCAGCCCGTAATAGAACATCAGCCCCCTCACAAAGGGATCAATCGGGAAACCTAACCCCCGAAGGAAGTGAGATGTGAAAACCAGTGAGGGAGTCCTGGATTAGGGGGTGTCCGGATGGCCAGACTAAGACCTTTGGCCGGACTCCCGGACTATGAAGATACAAGATTGAAGACACCATCCCGTGTCTGGATGGAACTTTCCTTGGCGTGGAAGGCAAGCTTGGCGATACGATATGAAGATCTCCTCCCATTGTAACCGACTTTGTGTAACCCTAGCCCTGTCCGGTGTCTATATAAACCGGAGAGTTTTAGTCCATAGGACGAACAACAATCATACCATAGGATAGCTTCTAGGGTTTAGCCTCTCTGATCTCGTGGTAGATCTACTCTTGTACTACCCATATCATCAATATTAATCAAGCAGGAGTAGGGTTTTACCTCCACTGCGAGGGCCCGAACCTGGGTAAAAACATCGTGTCCCTTGTCTCCTGTTACCATCCACCTAGACGCACAGTTCGGGACCCCCTACCCGAGATCCGCCGGTTTTGACACCGACATTGGTGCTTTCATTGAGAGTTCCTCTGTGTCGTCGCCTTTAGGCCCGATGGCTTCTTCGCTCGTTAATGGTGATGCGGTCCGGGATGAGACTTTTCTCCTCGGACAGATCTTCGTATTCGGCGGCTTCGCACTGAAGGCCGACTCGTAGGGCCATCTGGAGCAGATCGAAAGCTACGCCCCTGGCCATCAGGTCAGGTTTGGAAGCTTAAACTACACAGCCGACATCCGCGGGGACTTGATCTTCGACGGATTCGAGCCACAACCAGGCGCGCCGGACTGTCATGATGGGCATGATTTAGCTCTGCCGCCGGACAACGCCCAGAGCGTCGCTCAGGTGTCCGCTCCGACCATTAGCTCGGAGCCCACTGCGCTAGTCGGGGATGGACGGTTGGACGCCGCCCCGGAAGCTGCAACCTCTATGGTGATAGAGCCGGATACCAGCCTAGTCCTTCGTAAGGCCCATGACTCCAAGGTGCCGGACTCCACTCCGGACTCCGTAAATCCCACACCTCTTCCGATTAAGCCCGACTGGGCTCCGGTCATGGAGTTCACCGCCGCGGACGTCTTTCAGCACTCGCCTTTTGGCGATATCCTGAATTCACTAAAGTCTCTCTCTTTGTCAGGAGAGCCCTGGCCGATCTACGGCCAACACGGTTGGGATACGGACGACGAAGAAATTCGAAGCCCACCCACCACCCACTTCGTAGCCACTGTCGACGATTTAACCGACATGCTCGACTTTGACTCCGAAGACATCGACGGCATGGACGCCGATGAAGGAGACGATCAAGAACCAACACCTATAGGGAACTGGAAAGCCACCTCGTCATATGACATATACATGGTGGACACCCCTAAAGCGGGGGATGGCGAGGAAAAAATGGAGGATGATCCCTCCAAGAAGCAACCCAAGCGCCGACGTCAGCGGCGCCGCTCTAAGTCCCACCACAGCAAAAACGGCGATTCCGGCACCGGAGATAACAACACACCGGACAGCGCCGAAGACAACCCCCTCCAGCAGGATTCAGTGCAGGAGGACGAAGGAGCCAACCCTCATGAGAGAGCGGCCGACAGAGAGGTTGAGGACGACAATTATATGCCTCCCTCCGAAGACGAGGCAACCCTCAACGACGACGAATTTGTCGTGGCAGAGGATCCCGTCGAACAAGAGCATTTCAAACGCAGGCTTGTGGCCACGGCAAGCAGCCTCAAGAAGAAACAGCAATAGCTTAGAGCTGACCAAGACTTGCTAGCCGACAGATGGACCGAAGTCCTGGCGGCCGAAGAGTATAAACTAGAACGCCCGTCCAAGAGCTACCCAAAGCGCAGGCTGCTACCCCAACTTGAGGAGGAAGCAACTAAACATACATCACCAGCGTACGATGCGCCTGATCGGCCACCCCACGGCCGCGATAGAGAGGCCTTCAGGCCCTCGACCCAAGGCACACCCCAGCACCGCTCAAAACATACCAGAGTACAAGGAGACGCAATAGACCTGCGAGACATCCTGGAGAATAAGGCAAGGCAAACAAGATCGATCTATGGATCGCATGGGCGCCCCGCTTCACGTGACGCTAGCTGTCACGCCGGACATAATAAGTACGGCCCGACCGAATACAACAGACCAAGCTCATCCGAGCTGCGTCGTGATATACCCCAGTACAGGGGCGTCGCACACCCACTATGCTTCATAGACGAAGTAATGGATCATCAAATCCCTGAGGGCTTCAAACCCGTAAACATCGAATCATACGATGGCACAACAGATCCTGCGGTATGGATCGAGGATTACTCCTTCATATCCACATGGCCCGTGGTGATGATCTACACGCCATCAAATACCTCCCGCTCAAGCTTAAAGGACCAGCTCGACATTGGCTTAACAGCCTGCCAGCAGAGTCAATTAGTTGTTGGGAGGACCTGGAATCCGCATTCCTTGACAACTTCCAGGGCACTTATGTGCGACCACCAGACGCTGATGACCTAAGCCACATAATCCAGCAGCCAGAGGAATCGGCCAGACAATTCTGGACACGGTTCCTCACCAAGAAAAACCAAATAGTCAACTATCCGGATGCCGAGGCCCTCGCAGCCTTCAGGCACAATATCCGAGATGAATGGCTTGCCCGGCACCTAGGACAGGAAAAGCCGAAATCTATGGCAGCCCTCACGACACTCATGACCCGCTTTTGTGCGGGAGAAGACAGCTGGCTAGCTCATAGCAATAACATAACCAAGAGCCCTGGCACTTCGGATACCAAGGACAACAATGGCAGGTCACATCGTAACAAGCATAAGCGCCGCATTAACGGCGATAATACTGAAGATACGACAGTCAACACCGGATTCAGATGCTCTAAACCCGGTCAACGAAAGAAGCCATTCAAAAGACACCCTCCAGGCCCATCCAACTTAGACAAGATACTCAATCGCTCATGCCAGATACACGGCACCCCCGAACAGCCAGCCAATCACACCAACAGGGATTGTTGGGTGTTCAAGCAGGCAGGCAAGTTAAGTGCCGAAACAACAGACAAGGGGCTGCATAGCAATGACGAGGAGGAGCCCCGGCCGCCGAACAACAAAGGACAGAAGGGATTTGCCCCGCAAGTTCGGACGGTGAACATGATATACGCAACCCACATCCCCAAAAGGGAGCGGAAGCGTGCTCTCAAGGACGTCTATGCGTTGGAGCCAGTCGCCCCAAAGTTCAACCCATGGTCCTCCTGCCCGATCACCTTCGATCGAAGGGACCATCCCACCAGCATCCGTCACGGCGGATTCGCCGCATTGGTCCTAGACCCAATTATCGACGGATTTCATCTTACCAGAGTCCTAATGGACGACGGCAACAGCCTGAACCTGCTTTACTAGGACACAGTGCAAAAAATGGGCATCGATCCTTCAAGGATTAAACCCACAAAGACAACCTTCAAAGGCCTCATACCAGGTGTAGAGGCCAGCTGTACAGGCTCGGTTACACTCGAAGTGGTCTTCGGATCCCCGGATAACTTTCGGAGCGAAGAGTTAATCTTCGACATAGTCCCATTCCGCAGCGGCTATTACGCCCTGCTTGGACGAACCACATTTGCAAAATTCAATGCGGTGCCGCACTACGCATATCTCAAGCTCAAGATGCCAGGACCTCGCGGAGTCATCACGGTAAACGGAAACACCGAATGCTCTCTCCGAATGGAGGAGCACACGGCGGCCCTGGCGGCGGAAGTACAGAGTAGCCTCTCAAGGCAGTTCTCCAATCCAGGCGTCAAACGTCCGGACAACGTCAAGCGAGCCCGAAGTAACCTACAACAAATCCGGCTGGCACGTTCCGAGCAAGCATAGTAGTGCGGCCCCAACCCCAGCCCCCGCCAAATGGCGATACTGGTACCACGCGTACATAATTACGCCTTAGAGATACCATGGGCATAAGGGGAGGGGCACAACTACGGCATGCCCAGAATGCGGCTCAACCACACTAAGGGGCTCCCTATTTCGCCGTTTTCCTTTTTACACACTTTCAGGACCCAACTATTCGGAAGGCCTGTCCGGCAATACACTCGCCGAACACACATGCAAAGCAAGCCACGTCAAACATCCAGGTGGTCTCTATAATGAGTTTAATACCTCTTTTACTTACAATCCCGCAGCTTGCCCCTGGAGGGGAACATGTCAAATACTCCCATCTCTTGCTTATCGCACTTCTTGTATCGTTCTGCTTTCGCAGCAGCCCTTTTTTAATAAACAATATATAGGTCTTATCTATTATTGTACTTATCTATTTTTTATATACAAATATGTTCAGTCATGACATTCTGCAACCGTACACTTTGGTACGGACAATACACTAGGGGCTTAAAACACCCCATAACATGGTGTGAGAAGACCGAACACTCTCATGAGTGCGGCACCCCGAACTTATAGCACTATATGCATCGGCTCCAAATCATGTCTTTGGTCAATAGTTGGGTTTGCCCGACTCCCATGTTTTGGTACCTTACGTTCCGCAATGTTGGCTAAGGTAGCGATGGGAGAACTACTGCGATTGTGCCCCAGTTGAGCTGGGTTAACACCTCAGTAGAGAAAGCTAAAACTGACTGTCATGATAGTGCAAGAGATCGGTCGCTGTTTGCGAGGTTTTACGATTCCTTAAAGACTTATGCCGCTTAGAGCGAGGAACCAAACTTATCCGGCCTAGGCGTGGATAGCGCCCCGAACTCGGTCTTCCGAATACTAGGGGCTTCGCCGAAATTTAAAATTATAGAATTCTATGGCTAAGTGAGAGTGATAAAGCATTATAAGTCCAACGGCCTGGTTCGTTGTGCTGAACGCCTCCCTAGATGGACCCAAGAATGGGAACAAGAGCGCTCAGGTTTATCCCGAACACCCCAGCACTCGTGGCATGGGGGTCGAAGCCGACGACTTGCATCTCTCAAATTTGATAAACAGTCGCACAGAAGGTAATATTTTAAATTAACAAGTGTTGCTTAACGCATATGAACAAAGTTTTAGCGTACAAGATAACAAATGCGAGTCTACTCAAAAATTACATCTTTGGAGCACTCATCCGCTATACAATGGGCACCCTTCAGAATGCCATTATAATACATCTCGGGTGTACGATACTCCTTGCCCGGCGGTGGCGCGTCCGTCAAAAGCTTCTTCGCGTCTAGCTTGCCCCAGTGTACCTTAGCACGGGCAAGGGCCCGACGGGCACCTTCAATGCAGACAGAGCGCTTGATGACCTCGATCCACGGACAAGCGCCCACTAGCCGCCGCACCAAACCGAAGTAGCTCCCGGGCATGGCTCCCCCAGGCCATAGCCGAACTACGAGACCCTTCATGGCCTGTTCGGCCACCTTGTGGAGCTCGACCAACTGCTTCAGCTGGTCGCTCAGGGGCACCGGATGTCCGGCCTCAGCATATTGAGACCATAACACCTTCTCCGTCGAGCTCCCCTCTTCGGCTCGTTAGAATGCGGCAGCATCAAACACACTACGGGGCAGATCGGCGAACGCTCCTGGAGAGCTCCGGATTTGGGTAATTAACAGATAATTTACTTTTATATTCTTGCTTTGCATAAAGAATGCCTTACCCGCCGCTATCTTCTTCATCGCCTCGATCTCCTGAAGGGCCTTCTGGGCTTCAGCATTAGCGGTCTTGGCACTCTCAAGAGCCAAGGCAAGCTCGGACTCTCGAGTCTTCGAGTCACGCTCCAAACTCTCGTGTTTTCCACGAGAGCCTAGAGCTCTTGCCGCACCGCCGCCACCAGCGACTCCTGTTTCTCTCGCTCGGTGCGCTCCAAGGCCGCACTCTTTTCGGCCTTGGAGACCGCCTCCTTCAGGGTCGCCACCTCAGTCGTGGCTCCTGCAACATTTACGTCGGTCTTGTCATTATTTGCAACCAAGTATTTCTATATACATTTACAGGCGGTACTATGTACCCTCTTTAGCCTCGAGCTGCTTCTTGGCACGGCCGAGCTCGCTCTCGGACCGCTCGAGGATTTCCTTCAATGCATCGACCTCCGCAGTCAGTGCGGCAGAGGTCAGCAGCGCAGCCTGCATTCCCATATTGACACATTTCTATTAGACTCCTGCGTATATCTTTTTAGATCCTCAGCTCGGCTTTTATTTCCGAATGCCGAACTAAGCATCAGGGGCTACTGTCTATGCGGTAACATTTTTATATGTTTTTAACACATACCTCAAAGCCTGTTAACAGGCTTCTACAGGCTTCCGTCAGCCCGCTCTTGGCGGACTGAACCTTCTGAATCACCGCACTCATGACAGTGCGGTGTTCCTCGTCGATGGAAGCGCCGTTAAGCGCCTCCATCAAATTGGCCGGCGCCTCCGGATGGACGGAGGTCACCGGTGTTGTACGCTTACCTTTCTTATGAAGGCGTTGCCTGTCCGGCTCCGGAACCATCGACGGTTCCGGAGCAGTGTCTGGCTCGGGGCCGGACTTAGATCCCTCCGGAGCTTTACCCCCTTTGGGCCTGGAGTCCGGGAGGTCGCCTTGTGGCGCCTCCAGGACCACCTCCTCCCGGTTTTGCCCCTTTCGAGACTCCACCTCAGCATCGTCTGTAGGGAGAGGGGAGGAGGTCGTCGGAAGTGAAGAGCTATTCACATCCGACGAGTCCAGGGATCCACTCGATGAATCGCCAGCTGAGCCTGGGGCGGACTGCATCATTAAAGTCAGCATCAGAAGGAACCATGCATCAGAGGAGCGCCATAAGTTATTCGGATATCCGGATACTTATGATTTTGCCAGGGGCTTGACCCTGGGTGACCACTCCTCCCCGCCGTCCTCGGCATCCGAGGTGTAGTCCGGTAGAGGGGTCTTCCCCTTCTTGGACCCTCCGGCCTCCCCAGTTGGGGCGGCCTTCCTTTTCTTTCCTCCCCTCGCGGGAGGGGGAGAGGCTTCTTCTTCTTCCTCCTCTTCCTCCTCCTTGTCCTCCGAGGCGGAGGGTGCTTTGGGGTCGTCGGGCGATGAATCCGACATCACCGGGCGCCGGGAACTCTTTTGGGTCCCCGTGGCCTTCTCCGTGGCCTTCTTCTCCGGCACCATGTGAGGTGCCGGAACCAGTAGCTTCGCCAAGTGTCCATCTGCTGGGCCTTCGGGCAATGGGGCCGGACAGTCGAACTCTCCGGATGTCCTCTTCCAGTCCTGTCAAAGGAACGGGAGTTTAGATCCCACATAAAGTCACACTATGAAATTCGGGTGTCCCGTAAGGGACTAAATGTAAGCTTACTTCGGAGGCTTGACGTTTGACGTAGAATCCGCGATCCTCGGTGACGGGAGGGGAGACCTCAGAATTCTTGAAAAGCACCTTCCAGGCGTCCTCGTGCTTCATTTCGAAGAGCCGGGATAGAGTCCGGTGCTGGGCCGGGTCGAACTCGCACAAATTGAAGTCCTGTCGTTGACACGGGAGGATCCGGCGGAAGAGCATGACCTGGACTACGTTGACAAGCTTAACCTTCTTGGTCACCAGGTCTCGGACGCAGGTTTGGAGTCCGGTCACCTCTTTCGGATTACCCCATGACAGGCCCGTCTCTTTCCAAGATGTGAGCCGGGTGGGGATGCCGGATCGAAATTCGGGGGCCGCTGCCCACTTAGGGTCACGCGACTCGGTGATGTAGAACCACCCCGATTGCCACCCTTTGATGGTTTCCACGAAGGCACCCTCGAGCCAAGTGACGTTGGCCATCTTGCCCACCATAGCGCCTCCGCACTTTGCTTGTCGACCTTTCACAACCTTCGGCTTGACGCTGCAGATCTTCAGCCATAGGCCAAAGTGAGGCTGGATGCGGAAGAAGGCCTCACACACGATGATAAACGTCGAGATATTGAGGATGAAGTTCGGGGCCAGATCGTGGAAGTCCAGGCCGTAGTAGAACATGAGCCCCCAAACGAACGGGTGAAGAGGAAAACCCAGTCCGCGGAGGAAATGGGGAAGAAAAACAAGCCTCTCGTGGGGCCCGGGGGTGGGGATGAGTTGCCCCGCATTGGGAAGCCGGTGCGTGATGTCGTCAGACAGGTACCCGTCCTTCCTCAGTTTCTTGATTTGCCCCTCCATGACGGAGGAGGCCATCCATCTGCCTCTAGCTCCGGACATGATTGGAGAAGGTTGAGGTGGAAGTGCGGGCTTGGGCACTAGAGCTCGAGCGCGTAGGGACGGATAAGCAGAGGAGGAAGAAGGCGTGAATGGAAAGGGCGAATTCTTATCCCCTTATATGGGCGGCCGAAACTACGAGCCCCCACCGGCCTAGTAAAACTCGCTTATCTCCCAAGCGCCATGGTTAATGACACGGTTGGGTTACCCACGCCTGTATTGATGAGAATCCCAGAATAAGGGGACACGATCTCTGCTTTGACAAGACGTGCCAGGGAAACCGCCTCGCTAAACGTGCTGAGGTGGAACAGTAAAACGATTCGAATGAAGGCCTGGCCATGATGTCATGCTATGGAATACGTCAGCAGATCCGATTGATGCAAATATTATTCTCTCTTCGGTGGAATGTGGAACTTATTTTGCAGAGCCGGACACTATCCTGGTGTTCAACATCTTCTATGGAATATTCGAAGGAGGAACCCGCCTTGCAATGCCGAAGACAACTTGCGCGCCGGACTCGTCGTCATTGAAGCCTGGTTCAGGGGCTACTGAGGGAGTCCTGGATTAGGGGGTGTCCGGATGGCCGGACTAAGACCTTTGGCCGGACTCCCGGATTATGAAGATACAAGATTGAAGACTCCGTCCCGTGTCCGGATGGAACTTTCCTTGGCGTGGAAGGCAAGCTTGGCGATACGATATGAAGATCTCCTCCCATTGTAACCGACTTTGTGTAACCCTAGCCCTCTCCGGTGTCTATATAAACCGGAGAGTTTTAGTCCATAGGACGAACAACAATCATACCATAGGCTAGCTTCTAGGGTTTAGCCTCTCTGATCTCGTGGTAGATCTACTCTTGTACTACCCATATCATCAATATTAATCAAGCAGGAGTAGGGTTTTACCTCCACCGTGAGGGCCTGAACCTGGGTAAAAACATCGTGTCCCTTGTCTCCTGTTACCATCCGCCTAGACGCACAGTACGGGACCCCCTACCCGAGATCCGCCGGTTTTGACACCGACAACCACACTCTCACCGGGTTGAGGAGAAGGAATGACTTGCCCTTGAGCAGGCAGCCTATGCGAGATTTCGCTGGTTAGGTACCTGGCATCTCTCAGCTTTCGCACGTCTTCTTCCATAACGGAGGAAGGCACCCATCAGCCTTGAAGGTTGGAGCCAGACATCGTCGGAGGTCTGAAGCGCCTAAAGTTAGAAGCTTTGAGTGTTGGAACTCGAGGCAAGGGGCGGATTCGATTGGATTGAAAGAAGAGGGAATCGAGCCTTGGTCTCTTTATAAATGAGTTGAATACCAAGAGCCCTCCCCGTAACCGTTTGAG
Source organism: Triticum aestivum (assembly GCF_018294505.1). Classification (NCBI taxonomy): domain Eukaryota; kingdom Viridiplantae; phylum Streptophyta; class Magnoliopsida; order Poales; family Poaceae; genus Triticum; species Triticum aestivum. The sequence continues at coordinate 491,085,880 of NC_057804.1, forward strand.
ACTCGCTTTCAATTAGGGAGTCATACCAAAGGCACGGTTGGGTTACCCACGCCCGTATTGATGAGAATCCCGGAATAAGGGGACACAATCTCTGCTTTGACAAGACGTACCAAGGAAACCGCCTTGCTAAATGCACTGAGGTGGAACAGTAAAACGATTTGAATAAAGGCCTGGCCGTGACATCACGTTGAATAATATGTCAGCAGATCTGATTGGTGCAAATATTATTCTCTCTACGGTGGAATGTGGAACTTATTTTGCAGAGCCAGACACTATCCTGGTGTACAACATCTTCTATGAAGTATTCAGAGGAGGAACCCGCCTTGCAATGCCGAAGACAACTTGTGCGCCGGACTCGTCGTCATTGAAGCCTGGTTCATGGGCTACTGAGGGAGTCCTAGATTAGGGGGTGTCCGGATGGCCGGACTATGACCTTTGGCCGGCCTCCCGGACTATGAAGATACAAGATTGAAGACTCCGTCCCTTGTCCAGATGGGACTTTCCTTGGCGATACGATATGAAGATCTCCTCCCATTGTAACCGACTCTGTGTAACCCTAGCCCTCTCCGTGTCTATATAAACCGGAGAGTTTTAGTCCATAGGACGAACAACAATCATACCATAGGCTAGCTTCTACGGTTTAGCCTCTCTGATCTCGTGGTAGATCCACTCTTGTACTACCCATATCATCAATATTAATCAAGCAGGAGTAGGGTTTTACCTCCATCGACAGGGCCCGAACCTGGGTAAAAACATTGTGTCCCTTGTCTCCTGTTACCATCCGCCTAGACGCACAGTTCGGGACCCCCTACCCGAGATCCGCCGGTTTTGACACTGACAATACCAAAGAAGGACAAATCCTGGCGCCTATGCGTCGATTTCAAGGACTTCAACAAGGCTTGCCCAAAGGATCCCTTCCCCCTCCCCTGCATCGATCAAATTATCGATGCCACCGCAGGACATGTTTCATTGTGTTTCCTCGATGCATACTACGGCTACCATCAAATTAAGATGGCAGAGCCAGACCAAGCCGCAACGGCATTCATCACCCCATAAGGCCCATTCTGCTTCAACACAATGCCCTTCGGGCTCAAAAACACCGGCGCAACATATCAGCACATGATTCATACATGTCTGGCAAACCAGATCGGCCAAACAGTGGAAGCATACGTAGATGACGTGGTCGTCAAAACCAAGCATGTCGAAACTCTAGTAGATGACTTGAGGCTCACATTCGATAACCTCCGTGCATATGACATCAAGCTTAACCCGGAAAAATGCATTTTCGGTGTACCAGCCGGAAAGCTCTTGGGCTTCATTGTATCCGGTAGAGGAATTGAAGCAAACCCAGCCAAGATCCGAGCTCTGTCACAATTGGAAATTCCAAAGGACCTCAAACAAAGACAAAAATTGACTGGATGCGTGGCGGCTCTAAGCCGCTTCATCTCCCACTTGGGAGAAAAGGCATTACCCCTTTATCGCCTCCTCCGGCGCACCGAACACTTCGAGTGGACGGACGCTGCCATGGCCGGACTCGAAGAAATAAAAGCCATATTGGCAACAAACCCGGTCCTGGCCGCGCCTAACATCGGCGAACCAATGCTATTATACATTGCGGCAACTCATCAAGTTGTAAGCGCAGTGCTCGTCGTCGAACGAGAAACAAACGGACACAAATTCCCCCTTCAAAAAACCAGTTTATTACGTGTCCACTGTCCTCACTCCATGCAAGTCACGGTACCCGCATTATCAAAAGATAGCGTACGCGGTGTTTATGGCATCCCGGAAGCTACGACACTACTTTCAAGAGTGTTCGATAACAGTAGCCTCCGAAGTACCTCTTAATGATATTATAAACAACCACGACATGACGGGCCGGGTTGCCAAATGGGCCATTGAGCTCCTCCTGTTCGACATAACCTATAAGCCACGGCGAGCTATCAAGTGGCAAGTTTTGGCCGACTTTGTCGCCGAATGGACTGAAGCCGAACTCCCTAAAGAGTACGGCACATATTCCAACTGGATCATGCACTTCGACGGCTCCAAAATGTTAGCGGGTCTGGGGGCTGGCGTCGTTCTGACGTCGCCAATAGGAGATACAGTTCAATATGTACTTCAGATAATGTATACAGACTCTAACAATGCAGCCGAATACGAGGCCCTTCTACGTGGTCTCCGAATGGCAGTCTCCATGGGCATCCAATGCCTAGAGGTGCGTGGGGATTCGAACCTTGCAATATCCTAAATAAATGGAGACTTTGATGCCAAGGATCCGAAAATGGCAGCTTATCGCAACGCCGTCCTAAAAATGTCAGCTCAGTTCGAAGGGCTCGAATTTCACCATATAGCCCGGGAAAACAATCAGGCGGCAGATGTCTTGGCACGCATCGGTGCAAAGCGCGATGCAGTCCCCCCACCAACATCTTCTTGGAGAGGCTATTCAAGCCATCCATATCATGGGAAGGGGAATCCGGAAATAACAGCCCGGACCCAGCCGCACTGCCCGACACCGAACATTCTAACACAACGGGAGGCTATGCCAACGAAGTAACATCCTTAGCCCACGTAATAATGGCAGTCATTGCCCCATGGATAGAACCATTCCTAGCCTACCTAACTAGGCAGGAACTTCCCGAGGACCAAAATGAGGCACGCTGCATTGTGCGGCGATCTAAAGCCTATAAAGTCCATGAAGGAGATCTCTACAAGAGAAGCACCACCGGAGTCCTTCAAAGGTGTATCTCTGAAGAGGAAGGGCAGAATCTTCTGGCTGAAATCCATGCCGGACTCGGCGGGCACCACGCCGTAGCCCGGGCCCTTGTAAGCAAGGCCTTCCGTACATGATTTTATTGGCCGATGGCCCGGGCAGATGCTCAGGACTTAGCCCAACGATGCGTCGGTTGCTAACTCTTTGCTAACCAAAGCCATATGCCACCCACCGCCCTCCAAACTATACCATCACCTGGCCCTTTGCGGTCTAGGGGCTTGACATGGTTGGACCCCTTAAAGGAGGAACCCACAAGCAAAAATACCTACTGGTCATGGTGGACAAATTCACCAAATGGATAGAGGCCAAGCCTGTTAAGACGGCCGAATCCTGACTAGTGGTAGACTTCATATCAGGGGTCGTACACTATTACGGCGTCCCTCACAACATCATCATTGATAATGGCACGAACTTTACGGCCGACAAGGTCAAACTATGGTGCAAAAACATGGGCATCAAGCTCGACTACGCTTCAGTCTATCACCCACAAACTAACGATCAAGTCGAGCGAGCAAATGGTCTAATCATGAGCGGCATCAAACCCAGATTAGTGCGGTCCCTCAAGGAATCTAACACGCACTGGGTAGAGGAGCTCGACTCTGTACTCTGGGGGCTGCGGACCACGCTGAATCGCACAACCGGATTCACACCATTCTTTATGGTATATGGCGCAGAGGCAGTTCTGCCCTGCAACATAATTCATGACCCACCTCGCGTGCGCATGTACAAAGAAAGAGAAGCCAAACTCGATCAGCAGGACAGTTTGGACGCCTTGGAGGAGGAGCGTGACGTGGCAAAAGCCCGTCCGCATTCTATCAACAGCAGGCTCGAAGATATCAAAGCAGAGAGGTACGGGCCAAAACTTACAATGTTGGCGAGTTAGTTCTACGCCTGCCGGACAAGAAAAAGGACAAACTCAAGCCCAAATGGGAAGGTCCATTCATTATTGACCAAGTCCTAACTAGTGGAGCGTACCGTCTGCTTGATGCATCAGATAACCGACTCGAGCCGAACCCATGGAACGCAGCCCGTCTCCGAAGATTCTACGCCTAGCGTTGGACTCTATGTTCGTCTCCTTCCTCTGTCTGTTTTTTACACATTAGATTTCTTATATTTCTCTCCTTCTCCCTCCTTTTCTTTTACAGCCTTTAAGGGCTCATTCGCGCCTTGTTCGCACACAATTGACACACTATCCGCGCTCATTATACCTGGGGGCTTCTTTAACAGAAGCTTGTTTATACGGTCCTCATGCCCAACACATGTGTCACACTTCCGCATGTACCTTTTATTCACCATTATATGCATCGATATGACTTAAGTTTTGGCCAAGCTGGGTTGCCTGGCTCCTGTGCTTACCCCTACGTTCCCGATTGTTCGGCTAGGCGGTAAAGGGAGCACCTCTGCGATTGTTACTGCTGGGTCAGCCGGATGTGTACCTCAGACTGGGTGAAGCCGAAAGCTAGCGTTCTTAAGGGAATATTCGATCGGTGAACTAAAGATGATTTCTCACTCGTTTATTTATCCGCCCCCAGATGTGTTTCTGCTTTTTTCGCAGTCCGGACATGCACTTTAGGGCATGCCTCCCAGGGAAAGGAACCCCTAACGGAACTATTCTCCCTGGAAGATGTTTCTTACTAACCATGTAATATAACATAACTAATTGGGCACTTGTTTGTTCAAGCACTAATGACCCCTACGCCTGGTCTCCACGCATGCCCCGGTTCTTACATAACCGAGAGGGTATTCGGACACACTCCGGAATATCGGGTCCCGAGGTTGAAGCGAAAAGGTCCGCCATGACAAACGTTCTACAATCCGGCTAGAAGGCATTTTACATGTCATCTTAAATTACATAGTCAATTTGACTGGGTATATTCCTCTTCAATACCATCCAACAGGCTGTCTAGTTTACAGTCCTGTTGAGAATATTTGGTGGCCAACTCTACCTGGCCGTACACTAAATTCACAGGGATCTCCTTCCCATCAGGCCCCACAGGTCCAACCTCGGCCATGTGGTTTGGGTCAGCCTTCATGTACCGCGTCTTCACCATGGCCCAGGCCTCCCTGGCGTCTTGACGGCATGCCGATATCTTCCATAATCGGAAGCGCCACCGTGCTCCCTTCAGCTTCTCTGCAAGCTCTCCAAGGCCTTCGGGCATGGAGACGGATGGCCACAAGGCCTGGGCGATGCCTTGCATTACCTGCCGAACTCGTTCGTGCGGCTCTGAGAGCTCGGGAAGAAGGTCACCCGTAGAACCGGGCATTTCCTCTGCAGGCCGACCTGTCAGCATACCTATAGACATAACTCTGTTAATCGACTTCCTCGCCGAACTCTTTTTCAAAGTTCGTTCAAGCACTTACTAAAAATGCCGCGTCGAAGCTGCCGATTCTCCTTCACGGAGTCCGACAGCTGAGCACGAACATCCTTTAGTTCCTCGCCCAGCTGAGTGTTTGCATCTTGGAGATTATTCTTCTCTTGCCTCACCCTCGTAAGCACGCTCTCGCCGACCTTTAACCGGCGCAATAGTTTTTGCTTGTCCGGATCCACTCCGGCGCCATCTGCAATGTTATTGTCAGATTTGCACACATGCCACACTTCACAAACATACTTATCTTTTTTGAGGATATATTACCAGAGGGGGTCTCCTTGGCCTCCCCTGCCGTGGCTAGTGCGGCCTCAAGTTGGGCTTTGCACTCTTCCAGCTCCTGGGACAGTTGGGTATTCTTTTCTGTAAGATCCTGCATAACAAATGATCCTTAAATCAGTTATTCTAACTATTTCAAGTCTCGGGGGCTACTGACATATATAACCATCGAATTTTCTCACCCGTATGTCTTTTACATACTGCTCTGTGGCTCTAGCTAGACCATTTTGAGCGGCACGGAGGTATGCATCTCCCGTATTGAAGGCATCCAATGCCTCTTGGGAGAAACAAGCATCACGAAGAACCGTCTCGCGACGCCTGTGGTTTATGGCACTCTCCACCTCGGAATTGGTGGCAGACAGCCCGTCTGCATCCTCTGTCGGAGGAGCGTCCGGTGCGCGCCTTGTGTTCGCCTCCACTTCTGGACCCGGCCTTGGAGCCTGGCTGGTGGAGGCACGATTGGCAACCTCTCCGGATATAGTCTGGCGAGCACTCTTTTTCCTAAAGAGAGTGCGAGCGTTAGTATGCCTTGAGGGAATAAAACCTGGGAATAAAATGGCACGCCATACCGTTGCACCGGCATCTCGATCTGGACCGCACTTCTTTTTAGCATGCCGGGCCTTGATGCCCCTTGTTGGCTAGCCACCGCAGGCTCGGCCCTCCGCCTCAAGGACTTCCCCTGCAAAAACGCCATTGGTGTACGGTGATCAAAAATAAGCACGGATGGATCATCTTAAAATTGCTGGGGCTTCGGTTTCGGTTACTTGTGAGGCTGGAAGTAGTCCGGGATAATCGGTCGTAATGGCCACTAAGGTGTTGTCCTTGCTCAATTGATGGAACACTCCATCGATCATCTCCACAGATAGGTCCGGGTCCTCTTGGGAGTCCGGGTCGAAGGACCGTTCCGGGTCCTCGGGTTGTGGAGGAAGGCTGTTTATCTCCTTTACAGCCTGGCATAGCTCCTGCGTTGAAATTGCTAGACTGAATACTTAACTATGGGAATGTGAAACGGATGGGCGAGTGAAAGTGTCCGCTTACCCAGCTTGGGGGATTGTAGATAGAAAATCCGTCCCGTGGGATTGACGCAGAGGAATTCCTCCTCTTCTCCCTTGTACAAAGTGGACAAGATCTTTATTAGGGCGGCAACCGAGTCCGGCCCCTTACGGCCGCACCGGGTGGCATCCTCCTCCCTGTTGAAGTCCCACATGGGGTGGCCTCTATATTGAAGCGGCTGCACCCCCCGCATAATGCATGTGGCCATGACCCCGATCATGGTCAGTCCAAAATGCACTAACAACCTTATCCGGCTCATCAGATAAAGGGCGTCCTTGTCATTTTCCTTCTGAGGGCTCCGTGGACGCCAGCTTAGGCGATTCTTCAAAGGAGCATTATCGAACTCAGGGAGGCCGATCCGAACAGGGTTCGGCAGGGGGACGTCTTCTATAAAAAACCATTCTGAAGGCCAGTCTTCGGACACCTTCTTTGGAGTTCCGGACAGATATCCGGTCCCGGCGATGCGCCATAGTTCGGCTCTGCCCACTTGATATATCGACCCCTCCTGAGAACGGGGCACAAGGCAGAACAGTTTCTTCCACAGCACGAAATGGGCCTCGATGCCCAAAAACAGCTCGCAAAGGGTTATGAAGCCCGCAATATGCAAAATGGAGGCAGGTGTAAGGTTGTGCAACTGGAGGCCATAGAACTCCAGGAGCCCCCGGAGAAACGGATGAATTAGAAATCCGAGCCCTCTTATCAAATAAGGGACAAGGCATACCCGCTCTCCTTTGGAGGGATTGGGGATGCTCTCCACTTGCTCTCCGCCATTATAGTGGCAAGCCCGACTCGAACCGGGACCATGTAGGCTGGGGGGAGAAACCCCTTGGCTTGGAGCGCCACTAGCTCGCTATGTGGGACGGAGCATCTCTCCCAATCTCCAGGCTGAGGACTGGGGGGGGGGCGAGAGGAGGAGCTGCGTCGACTGGCCATGATGGAATGGATCTCTGTCGAATGCGCTCTGATGAATGCTCGCGGAGGGAAGATGGTTTGATTCAGATCTAAATCCCCGTCTCTTTTATAGGCGGCTCATTTGCGCAGCTAGGGGGGTAAATGAAAAAACACCCTGGCTTTTCGCATTTGTTTGACACGTGGAAGATGGCCATTATTGGGTGCAGAAGCCAAGGAGCGCAACATTCACCAGAAGCCGGACACTATTCAACAGGTATATGGAATTTGGAGAAGAACCCGCCTTGCAATGCCGAAGACAAATCTGCGCGCCAGACTCATCGTCATTGAAGCCTGGTTCGGGGGCTACTGAGGGAGTCCCGGATTAGGGGGTGTCCGGATGACCGGACTATAACCTTTGGCCGGACTCCTGGACTATGAAGATACAAGATTGAAGACTTCGTCCCATGTCCGGATGGGACTTTCCTTGCCGTGGAAGGCAAGCTTGGCGATACGTATATGTAGATCTCCTCCCATTGTAACCAACTCTGTGTAACCCTAGCTGTCGGTGTCAAAACCGGCGGATCTCGGGTAGGGGGTCCCGAACTGTGCGTCTAGGCGGATGGTAACAGGAGACAAGGGACACGATGTTTTACCCAGGTTCGGGCCCTCTTGATGCAGGTAAAACCCTATGTCCTGCTTGATTAATATTGATGATGTGTGTTACAAGAGTAGATCTACCACGAGATCAAGGAGGCTAAACCCTAGAAGCTAGCCTATGGTATGATTGTTGTTCGTCCTACGGACTAAAGCCATCCGGTTTATATATACACCGGAGAGGGCTAGGGTTACACAGAGTCGGTTACAATGGTAGGAGATCTACATATCCGTATCGCCAAGCTTGCCTTCCACGCCAAGGAAAGTCCCATCCGGACACGGGATGAAGTCTTCAATCTTGTATCTTCATAGTCTTGGAGTCCGGCCGATGATGATAGTTCGGCTATCCAGACACCCCCTAGTCTAGGACTCCCTCAGTAGCCCCTGAACTAGGCTTCAATGACGATGAGTCTGGCGCACATATTGTCTTCGGCATTGCAAGGCGGGTTCGTCCTCCAAATAATTTATAGAAGATTGTGAACACCAGGATAGTGTCCGGCTCTGCAAAATAAATTCCACATACCACCATAGAGAGAATAACATTGACACAAGTTCAATCTGCTGACGTATTTCGTGGCATGACGTCACACCACTACCAAGCCTTTACTTGAATTGTTTTTATTGTACCACCTCAGCGCGTTTAGCGAAGCAGTTTCCTTGGCACGTCTTGTCGAAGCAGAGATCGTGTTCCCCTTATTCTGGGATTCCCATTAATACGGACGTGGGTAACCCAACCGCGCCATTGATTGCGGCGCTTGGGGGATAAGGGAGTTTTATTAGGCCGGTGGGGACGCATGTTTGCGTCCGCCCATATAAGGGGATAAAGATCCAACCCTTTTACCTGCGCCTTCTTCCTCCTTAGCTTATCCATCTCCGCGAACTCGAGCTCCAGCGCCTAAGTCCGCACATCTCACCTCAACCTCCTCCAACTATGTCCGGAGCAGGAGGCAAGTGGATGGCCTCCTCCGTCACGGAGGGGCAGATCCAGAAGCTGCGCAACGCCGAATATTTGTCCAGCAACATCGCGCACCGGCTCCCCGACGAGGGAGAGCTCATCCCCACCCCCAGGCCCCATGAGAGGGTAGTATTTCTTGCCCATTTCCTCCGTGGACTGGGCTTCCCACTCCATCCCTTTGTCCGAGGGCTCATGTTCTACTACGGCCTGGATTTCCATGATCTGGCCCCGAATTTCATCCTCAACATCTCGGCGTTTATCGTCGTGTGTGAGGCCTTCCTCTGCATCCAGCCCCACTTCGGCTTGTGGCTCAAGACCTTCAGTGTCAAGCCGAAGGTTGTGAAGGGCAGCCAAGCGGAGTGCGGAGGCGCCATGGTGGGCAGGATGTCCCACATTACTTGTCTTGAAGGCACTTTCGTGGAAACCATCAAGGGGTGGCAATCAGGGTGGTTCTACATCACTGAGCCGCGTGACCCTGAATGGGCAGCGGCCCCCGAATTCAGATCTGGCATCCCCACACGGCTCACCTCCTGGAAAGAGAGCGGTCGGACATGGGGTGATTCGGAGGAGCTGACCGGACTCCAAGCCTGCGTCCAAAAGCTAGTGGACAAGAAGCTCAAGCTTGTCAATGTAGTCCAGGTCATGCTCGTCCGCTGGATCCTCCCGTGCCAACGATGGGGCTTCAACATGTGGGAGTTCGATCCGGCGCAGCACCAGACTTTGAGCGGGCTCTTCGACACTATGTACGAAGATGTCTGGAAGGTGCTGTTCAAGGGCGCCGAGGCTCCCGCATCCGCTACCGAAGATCACGGATTCAGCTCGCAGCGTCCAGCTGACGAGGTAAGTGATTTTGTCCTTTATGGGATGCTTGTTTGTCATAGTTTAACTCTATGCGGGATCTAAACTCCCTTTCCTTTGATAGGGCTGGCTGAACAAGGCCGAACAGACTATCTGTCCGGCCCCATTGCCGGAGGACCCAGCGGACGCCCGCTTAACAGGGCTGCTGGCTCCGGCACCCCATGTGGTGCCGGAGAAGAAGGCCAAGAAGAAGGCCACGGGCACTCGGAAGAGTTCCCGTTTTCAGGTGCTATCGGATGATGACTCCGAGGCAGACTCCTCCCACAAAGGCGAGGAGGAGAAAAAGAAAGCCTCTCCCCCAGCGGGGGGAGGGAAGAAAAGGAAGGCCTCCCCAACGAGGGAGGCCGAAGGGTCCAAGAAGGGAAAAACTCTTTCCCCGGACTGCTCTGCCAATGCCAGTGACGACGACGAGGACTGGCCTCCAAGGGCCAAGCCCCTGGCGAGATCGTAAGTATCCGGACTCCCGAATAACTTCATTTTTGGCCACACAATGTCTTTCTAATGCCGCATACAACCCTGCAGTCCGCCCAAGGATGATCTTCCCGCTTCGTCGAGCGGGTCCTTAGGTGCGTCGGATATGGATTCTCTTCCGACCGCCTCCACCCCCCTTGACGCGGACGATGCCGAGGTGGGATCCCAGGAAGGGACCTACCAGGAGGAGGAGGCCCCGGAGGTGTCGCAGAACAACCTCTCGGACTTTGCACCGGACTCGGCCCCGGAACCCATAGTGGCTCCGGAGTCCGGCGGGCGGCCCCTTCGTAAAAAGGGCAAGACCGTGACGCTGGCAGCCTCCGTCCAACCGGAGGCGCCGGATAGCTTGCTGGAGGCGCTCAATGGTGCCTCCATCAAAGAGGAACACCGCACTGTTATGAGTGCGGTGATTCAGAAGGTTCAGCTCGCCAAGAGTGGGCTGACCGAAGCCTGCAGCAGCCTTCTAACAGGCTTTGAGGTAAGAATTTTGATGTATGTAAAATAGTACCGCATAGACAGTAGCCCCTGATGCTTGGTTCGGTGTTCGGAAAGAAAAGCCAGACTAAGGATCTAAAAAGATATATGCAGGAGTCATAAAAAATATGTCAATATGGGATTGCAGGCTGCGCTGCTGACCTCTGCCGCATTGACTGCGGAGGTCAATGCTTTGAAGCAAAGCCTCGAGCGGTCCGAGAATGAGCTCGGCCGTGCCAAGAAGCAGCTCGAGGACAAGGAAGGTGAGTAATACCTTATTAAAATTGTACCTTACAGAAAAGGATTTTGGTTGCAAGAAGAATGACAAGGATAACGTGGGTATTGCAGGGGCCACTAACAAGGTGGCGACCCTGAAGGAGGCGGTGGCCGCAGCCGATCGTAATGCGGCCACGGAGCGCACCGAGCGAGAGAAGCAGGAGGCGCGGGTGGCGGAGGTACAGCAAGAGCTCCAGGATCTCGTGGAAAAACATGAGAGCCTGGAGCGTGACTCGAAGACTTGAGAGTCTGAGCTTGCATCGGCTCTTGAGAGTGCCAAAGCTGCTAAGGCCGAAGCCTACAAAGCCCTGTAAGAAATCGAGGATTTGAAGAAAATAGCGGCGGGTAAGGCATTTTTCATGCAAAGTAAGCATGTGAGTGTTAATTACCTGTTACTTACCCGAATTCGGAGCTCTCCAGGGACATTCGCAGATCTTCCTCGCAGCGTATCCGATGCTGCCGCATTCTACCGGGCCGAGGAGGGGAGCTCGACGGACAAGGTCTTCTGGTCTCAGTATGTTGAGGCCGGACATCCGGTGCCCCTTAGCGACCAGCTGAAGCAGCTGGTCGAGCTCCACAAGGTGGCCGAACAGGCCATGAAGGGCCTCATAGTTCGGCTGTGGCCTAAGGAGGTCATGTCTGGGAGCTACTTCGGCCTGGTGCAGCGGCTGGTGGATGCGTGCCCGTGGGTTGAAGTCATCAAGCACTCCGCCTGTATTGAGGGTGCCCGTCGGGCCCTTGCCCGCGCAAAGGTGCACCGGGGCAAGATGGATGCCCAGAAGCTTGTGACGGACCCGCCACCGCAGGGCAAGGAGCATCGCACGCCCGAGATGTATTATAAGAGTGTCCTGAAGGGTGCCCGCGTTATTGCGGGTGAGTGCTCCAAAGATGTAATATTTGAGTAGACTCGCATTTTGTTATCCTGTGCGCTGAAAACTTAGTTCATATGCGCTAAGCAGCACTTGTTAATTTAAAATATTACCTTCTGTGCGGCTGTTTATCAAATCTGAGAGATGGCAAGTCGTTGGCTTCGGCCCCCATGCCACGAGTGCTGGGGTGTTCGGGATAAACTTGAGCACTCTTGTTCCCATTTTCGGGTCCATCTAGGGAGGCGCTCAACACAACGAACAAGGCAACCGGACTTATAATGCTTGAACACTCTCACTTAGCTATAGAATTCTATAATTTTAAATTTCGGCGAAGCCCCTAGTCTTCGGAAGGCCGAATTTGGGGCGCTATCCATGCCTGGGCCGGACAAAAACCGGCTCCTCGCTCTAAGCGGCATAAGTCTTTAGGGACTCGCAAAAAACCTCTCGAACAGCGACCAGCTCTCGCCTCATCATGACGGTCAGTTTTAGCTTTCTCCACTGAGGCGCTCGCCCAGCTCAACTGGGGCGCAATCGCAGTGGTTCTCCCAGTGCTACCTTAGCCGATACAACGGAACGTAAGGTACCAAAACATGGGAGCCGGGCAAACCCAACTATTGACCCAAGACATGATTCGGAGCCGATGCATATAATGCTATAAGTTCGGCGTGCCGCACTTGTGAAAGTGTTCGGACTTATCATACCATGATGCGGGAAACATAAGCCCCTGGTGTATTTAGCCGTACCAAAATGTACGGATGCAACATGTCATAAATGAACATATGTATAAGAAAGAAATGCAATTGGAAGCAAAAAGGTGCTGCATTACTTATTCAAGAAAAACTGCTGTAAATGCAGAACGATACAAATGGTGCGATAAGAAAGGGATGGGACTATTAAACATGTCCCCCTCCAGGGGTAGGCTTTGGAATGGTGCATAAAACAGATTTAATGCTCGTAATGGAGACCACCTGAATATTAGTTACAGCCTTTCTCCTTCCCTGGCTGTTGCATCGTGAGTTCGGCAGGTCTGCTGCCGGACAGGGCCTCGGATGAACGGAGTCCTGTGGGTAAAAATAAATAAATAAAGAAAAAAAAGAACGACACACTTGAGAGCCCCTGGTGTGGGTGAGCCGCATTCTGGGCCTATCGTGGTCGTGCCCCTCTCCCCATGCCCATGGTATCTTCAGAGCGTAATGATGTACGCGAAGGACCTGTCTTGACGTTTTGCAGGGGCTAGGGTTGGGGCCGCACTGCTATGCGTGCTCGGAACGTGCTAGGTGGTCTTGTTGTAGGTTACTCCAGGCGCGTTTAGCCATGTCCGGCCGCTTAACGGACGGACTCGAGAATTGCCTTAAGAGGCTGCATTGTACTTCTGCCGCGAGAGCCGCTGTATGTTCCTCCGTTCGGACAGAATGTTCAGTGTTTCCGTTGACCGTGATGACTCCTCGAGGGCCTGGCATCTTGAGCTTGAGGTATGCATAGTGCGGCACCGCGTTGAACTTTGCAAACGCGGTATGCCCGAGCAGGGCATGATAGCCGCTGCGGAACAGAACTATGGCGAAGATTAACTCCTTGCTTTGGAAGTTATCCGGGGATCCGAAGACCACTTCCAGTGTAACTGAGCCTATACAATTGGCTTCTACACCTGGTATGACGCCTTTAAAGGTCGTCTTGGTAGGTTTAATCCTTGAGGCGTATATGCCCATTTTGCGTACTGTATCCTGATAAAGCAGGTTCAGGCTGCTGCCGCCGTCCATCAGGACTCTGGTGAGGTGAAATCCATCAACGATTGGGTCTAAAACCAATGCGGCGAATCCGCCGTGGCGGATGCTGGTGGGGTGGTCCCTTTGGTCAAAAGTGATTGGGCAGGAGGACCATGGATTGAACTTCGGGGCAACTGGCTCCATCGCGTATACATCCTTGAGTGCACGCTTCCGCTCCCTTTTGGGTATGTGCGTTGCGTATAACATGTTCACCGTCCGCACCTGTGGGGGGAAACCCTTATGTCCTCTATTGTTCGGCGGTCGGGTCTCTTCCTGGTCATCGCTATGCAGCCCCTTGTCATTGTTTTCGGCAATTGACTTGCCCGCCTGCTTGAATACCCAACAGTCCCTGTTGGTGTGGTTGGCTGGTTTTTCGGGGGTGCCGTGTATCTGGCACGAGCGGTCGAGTATTCGGTCCAAATTGGACGGACCCGGAATAGTTCTTTTGAATGGCTTTTTCTGCTGACCGGGTTTAGAGCCTCTGAATCCGGCATTGACTGCCGTATCCTCACTATTGTCGCCGTTAATGCGGCATTTGTTTTTGTTACGATGCGACCTGCCATTATGGTCCTTGATATCCGGACTGCCAGAATTTTTGCTGAGGTTGTTGATGCGTGCTAGCCAGCTATCCTCACCCGCGCAGAACCAGGTCATGAGTGATGTGAGGGCTGCCATGGATTTCGGCTTTTCCTGTCCCAGGTGCCGGGCAAGTCACTCGTCGCGGATGTTATGCTTGAAGGCCGCGAGGGCCTCCGCATCCGGACAGTCGACGATTTGGTTTTTCTTGGTTAAGAACCGTGTCCAGAATTGTCTGGCCGATTCGTCTGGCTGCTGAATTATGTGGCTTAGGTCATCAGTGTCTGGTGGTTGCACATACATGCCTTGGAAGTTGTCGAGGAATGCGGCTTCCAGGTCTTCCAACTCCCAATTGACTCTGCTGGCAAGCTGTTAAGCCAATGCCGGGCTGGTCCTTTAAGCTTGAGGGGGAGATATTTGATGGCGTGAAGATCGTCACCGTGGGCCATGTGGATGTGAAGGAGATAGTCTTCGATCCAAACCGCGGGGTCTGTTATGCCATCGTAAGATTCAATATTCATGGGTTTAAACCCTTCGGGGATTTGATGATCCATTACTTCATCTATGAAGCATAGTGGGTGTGCGGCGCCTCTGTACTGGGTGATATCACGACGGAGCTCAAAAGAGCTTTGTCTATTTTGTTCGGCCCGGCCGGACATACTGTGTCCGGCGCGACGGTTGTCATCACGTATCATGGGGCACCCACGCGATCCATAGATCGATCTTGATTGTCTTGCCTTATCCTCCAATATATCTTGCAAGTCCGGAGCGTTCCCCTGTGGTCTTGTGCTTTTCGAGCGATGACGGGGTACGGTTCTAGTGAAGGGACTAGAGGCCTCTCTGTCGCGACCTCGGGGTGGTCGGTCAGCCGTATTGTCTGCTGGTGATGCAGGTTCATACGCCTCCTCCTCTAATTGGGGGAGCAGCCTGCGTTTAGGGTAGCTTTTGGAGGGGCGTTCGAGCTCATGCTCTTCGGCCGCGAGGACTTCAGTCCATCTGTCGGCTAGCAGATCTTGATCAGCTCTAAGCTGTTACTGCTTTTTCTTGAGGCTGTTTGCCGTGGCCATAAGCCTGCGTTTAAAATGCTCTTGTTCGACGGGATCCTCAGGCACGACGAATTCGTCATCGTCGAGGCTTGCCTCGTCTCCGGAGGGAGGCATATAATCCTCTACCTCTTCTTCTGCCGCTCTCTCATGAGGGCTGGCGTCTCCATCCTCCTGCGCTGAATCTTGCTGGAGTGGGTTGTCTTCGGCACTGTCCGGTGTGTTATTATCTCCGGTGCCGGAATCTTCATTCTTGCTGTGGTGGGATTTAGAGCGGCGCCGCTGACGCTGGCGCTTGGGCTGTTTCTTGGAGGGGTCATCCTCCGCTGTTCCTTCGCCATTCCCATCCTTTGGGATATCCACCATGTATATGTCATATGATGAGGTGGTTTTCCAGTGCCCGGTAGGTGCTGGTTCTTGGTCGTCTCCGGCATCATCGTCCATACCGTCGATGTCTTCGGAGTCATAGTCTAGCATGTCGGTTAGATCGTCGACAGTGGCTACCAAGTGGGTGGTGGGTGGGCTTTGAATTTCTTCGTCGTCCGCATCCCAACCATCCTGACCGCAGTCCGGCCAGGGCTCTCCTGATAACGAGAGATACTTTAGCGAACTCAAGATGTCGCCGAAAGGTGAGTGTTGAAAGATGTCCGCAGCGGTGAACTCCATGACCGGTGCCCAATCGGATCCGATTGGAGGGGGCGCGGGAGGTTCGGAGTCCGGCAAGGAGTCCGGCACCTCAGAGTCACGAGCTTTGTGAGGGACAAGGTCAGTGTTCTGCTCTATCGCCGTAGAGGTTGCAGCCCCCGAGGCGGTGTCTAGCCATCCGTCCTCGATCTGCGCAGCCGGCTCCGAATTGAAGATCGGAGCGGGCTCGAGTGCGGCCTCCAGGGTACTGTTCGGCTGCAGAGCTAAATTATGCCCGTTGTGACAGTGCGGCGCGCTTGGCTGTGGCTCGAATCCATCGAAGATCAAGTCCCCGCGGATGTCAGCCGTGAAGTTCAAACTTCCAAATCTCACCTGACGGCCAGGGGCGTAGCTTTCGATCTGCTCCAGATGGCCAAGCGAATTGGCCCATAGTGCAAAGCCGCCAAATACGAAGATTTGTCCGGGGAGGAAGGTCTCACCCTGGACTGCGTCATTGATGATGATCGAAGAAGCCATCGAGCGTATCGGTGACGACACAGAGGAACTCTCAATGAAAGCACCAATGTCGGTGTCAAAACCGGCGGATCTCAGGTAGGGGGTCCCGAACTGTGCGTCTAGGTGGATGGTAACAGGAGACAAGGGACACGATGTTTTACCCAGGTTCGGGCCCTCTTGATGGAGGTAAAACCCTACGTCCTGCTTGATTAATATTGATGATGTGTGTTACAAGAGTAGATTTACCACGAGATCAAGGAGGCTAAACCCTAGAAGCTAGCCTATGGTATGATTGTTGTTCGTCCTACGGACTAAAGCCATCCGGTTTATATAGACACCGGAGAGGGCTAGGGTTACACAGAGTCAGTTACAATGGTAGGAGATCTACATATATGTATCGCCAAGCTTGCCTTCCACGCCAAGGACGGTCCCATCCGGACACGGGACGAAGTCTTCAATCTTGTATCTTCATAGTCTTGGAGTCCGGCCGATGATGATAGTTCGGCTATCCGGACACCCCCTAGTCCAGGACTCCCTCACTAGCCCTCTCCGGTGTCTATATAAACTGGAGGGTTTTAGTCCGTAGGACGAACAACAATCATACCATAGGCTAGCTTCTAGGTTTAGCCTCTCTGATCTCGTGGTAGATCTACTCTTGTACTACCCATATCATCAATATTAATCAAGCAGGAGTAGGGTTTTACCTCCATCGAGAGGGCCCGAACCTGGGTAAAAACATCGTGTCCCTTGTCTCCTGTTACCATCCGCCAAGACGCGCAGTTCGGGACCCCTACCCGAGATCCGCCGATTTTGACACCGACAATAGGAAACAAGGCCTAAGGTTCATACTTTCACTAGTGCAAGTTCTCTCAACAATAATAACATAATTGGATCATATAACTATCCCTCAACATGCAACAAAGAGTCACTCCAAAGTCACTAATCGAGGAGAACAAACAAAGAGATTATGGTAGGGTACGAAACCACCTCAAAGTTATCCTTTCTACTTGATCTATTCAAGAGTCCGTAGTAAAATAACACAAAGCTATTCTTTCCGTTCAATCTATCATAGAGTTCATAATAGAATAACACCTCAAGACATAAATCAACCAAAACCCTAATGTCACCTAGATACTCCATTGTCACCTCAAGTATCCGTGGGCATGATTATACGATATGCATCACACAATCTCAGATTCATCTATTCAACCAACACAAAGTACTTCAAAGAGTGCCCCAAAGTTTCTACCGGAGAGTCAAGACGAAAACGTGTGCCAACCCCTATGCATAGATTCCCAAGGTCATGGAACCCGCAAGTTGATCACCAAAACATACATCAAGTAGATCACGTGAATATCCCATTGTCACAACAAATAAGCACGGCAAGACATACATAAAGTGTTCTCAAATCCTTAAAGACTCAATCCGATAAGATAACTTCAAAGGGAAAACTCAATCCATTACAAGAGAGTAGAGGGGGAGAAACATCATAAGATCCAACTATAATAGCAAATCTCGCGATACATCAAGATCGTATCACCTAAAGAACACGAGAGAGAGAGATCAAACACATAGCTACTGGTACATACCCTCAGCCTCGAGGGTGAACTACTCCCTCCTCGTCATGGAGAGTGCCGGGATGATGAAGATGGCCACCGGTGAGGGATCCCCCCTCCGGCAGGGTGCCGAAACGGGCTCCCGAGAGGTTTTTGGTAGCTACAAAGGCTTGCGGTGGCGGAACTCCCGATCTATTGTGCTCCCCGATGTTTTTATGGTATATGGACATATCTCGGTGAAATAAGTCGGTCAGGGGTGCCACGAGGGTCCCACGAGGGTGGGGGCGCGCCCAGGGGGTAGGGCGCGCCTCCCTGCCTCGTGGCTTCCTCGTTGCTTCCCTTACATGCACTCCAAGTCTCCTGGATTGCTTCCGTTCCAAAAATAACTCTCCTAAATGTTTCATTCCGTTTGGACTCTGTTTGATATTCCTTTTCTTCGAAACACTGAAATAGGCAAGAAAACAACAATTTGGGTTGGGCCTCTGGTTAGTAGGTTAGTCCCAAAAATAATATAGAAGTGTATAATAAAGCCCATAAACATCCAAAACAGATAATATAATAGCATGAATGCTTCATAAATTATAGATACGTTGGAGACGTATCAGCATCCCCAAGCTTAATTCCTGCTCGTCCTCGAGTAGGTAAATGATAAAAGAAAGAATTTATGAAGTGTGAATGCTAAGTTTGATCAATAATAATTTTAGTCACCTTTTCTAGCATCACAATATGTCATAATAGTAGCTTATCTCATAAAACTTTTCATGATCGAGTAACAAGCTATTCACATGTTAAAGCATAGACCATAAACTTTCTTGAAAACTAGCAAACTTCATTCTTAGTCATCAAACAATTGCAATTCATCTTATTTTCAGGAAGAGTCTATGTCAGAGCTTGATTTAGCAAACACCACATACTCACCTATCATATAGTCTTCCATGATTGCTACCAATCAAAGCATATTTTTAGAAGAAATAGCATCCATCGAACACAGAGAAAGACAGGGGCTTAATGTTTCGCCTGCCAACTTACTTATCATATAGATAATTGTCAACAATAATAATTCATGATCAAATATATTTGAATGGCCACATATGCTTAGATCTTTCCCCATCACATGATGCTTGCCAACTAAAGAGTAGATTGGAATGAGAAGGAATACTACTGACTCTTGCATAAAAGTAAAAGATAGGCCCTTTGCAGAGGGAAGCAGGGATTTGCAGAGGTGCCAGAGCTCGATTTTGAAATAGAGATAAATAATTTTGAGAGGTATGCTTTCATTGTCAACATAACAACCAAGAGTTCCCAATATCTTCCATACTACATGCATTATAGGCGGTTCCCAAACAGAATGGTAAAGATTTTACTCCCCCTCCACCAACAATCACACTCCACGGCTTGTCCGAAACAACAGGTGCCGTCCAACTATCAAAAATCCTGGGGGAGATTTTGTTTGCAGTTATTTTGATTTGATTTTTTTGATCTTTTGATCATGGGACCGGGTATCCCAGTTACCAGCCATCTTTCTCGTGAAAGGTGAGCGGAGTCCACTCATCATGAGAATAACCCACCTAGCACGGAAGATACTGACAGCCCCTAGTCGCTACATGAGCGATTCAGGCATACAAAACAGATTATCATTTGAAGGTTTAGAGTTTGGCACATGCAAATTTACTTGGAACGGCAGGTAAACACCGCATATAGGTAGGTAATGTGGACACTCATGGAAGAAACTTGGTTCAAGGGATTTGGATGTAAAAGCAGTATTCCCTCTTAGTACAGATATTTTGGCTAGCAAAGAATTCTAAATAGCAAGCACCACATGTTGGAGGATCTATAACAATATAACTTCTATACAAATATACCCAAGCATAACTCATTACATTGTCTTCCTTGTCCAATTTTAACTAATTTGCTCAGGTTTGAAAATAATTAATGGGGCTCACAATCATAGAAGATGTCCAAGATAGTATATTTATATGTGAAATCTCTCTTCCTTCAATATTCTTTCATGAACTGTTCAAGTGACCAATACAATGTTTGCTAACCTTAAATAAATTTACCACCTCTACTTCTTAGATGCGAAGTCATTACTCCCAATGGGGTAAGCATATGAAACATATATAATTTCAGATTTATGACATTCAACTCATTCAATCATTTACTCATAGGATATAAGTGAAGCACACGAGTAAATGACAAACTACTCCCAAAAAGATATAAGTGAAGATCAATGAGTAGTTAAATAATTATGTAGCTATTGGAGGACTCTCTCTCATTTAAGTATTTCAGATCATAAGTACTTTATTCAAACATCAAGCAAAACAAAATAAAATGGCATTGCAAGGATAGCACGACTCATGTGAAGAAGCAAAAACTTAGGTTAAACCGATACTAACCGATAATTGTTGAAGAAGAAAGGTGGGATGCCTACCGGGGCATCCCCAAGCTTGGATGCTTGAGACTTCTTGAAATATTATCTTGGGGTGCCTTGGGCATCCCCAAGCTTGAGTTTTTGTGTCTCCTTAATTCCTTTTATATCATGGTTTCCTAAATCTTGAAAGCTTCATCCACACCAAACTCAACAAGAACTCGTGAGATAGGTTAGTATAAACCAATGCAAAAACCTTATCATTTTCTACTGTAAGAAATCACTAAGATTATTATTCAACATTTCATACTAAATGTCTCTGCATATTTAATACTCCTATCCTAAAATAGAATCATTAAACAAGCAAATATATGCAAACATAAAAGCAATCTGCCAAAACAGTATAGTCTATAAAGAATGCAAGATTCATCATACTTCCCTAACTCCAAAAATTATGAGAAAAATACTACACTGTAGAAGATTTATCAGATCTCAATATGCAAAAAGTTTCAACATTATATCATTCTCTGACTTTTCTAGGGATTTTTTGCGACAGCGGTAAACTTTCTGTTTTGAAACAGCAACATGTATACTAGCAAAATAAACATGGTAAAGGATATCCTTGACATTTTTATTGAAAATAAAGATGCAAAACATTATTCTAAATAACAGAAAGCAAATACTAACAAAAGAAATTGATGCTCCAAGCAAAACACATATCATGTGGTGAATAAAAATATAGCTCCAAGTAAATTTACCGATGAACGAAGACGAAAGAGGGGATGCCTTCCGGGGCATCCCCAAGCTTGGGATCTTGGTTGTCCTTGAATTTTACCTTGGGGTGCCTTGGTAATCCCCAATATTAGGCTCTTGCCACTCTTTATTCCATAGTCCATCGAAACTTTACCCAAAACTTGAAAACTTCACAACACAAAACTCAACACAAAACTCGTAAGCTCCGTTAGTATAAGAAAATAAAACCACCACTTAGGTACCGTTGTGAACTCATTCTAAATTCATATTGGTGTAATATCTACTGTATTCCAACTTCTCTATGGTTCATCCCTCCGATACTACTCATAGATTCATCAAAATAAGCAAACAACACAATGAAAACAGAATCTGTCAAAAACAGAACAGCCTGTAGTAATCTGTATAAAACGTATACTTCTGGAACTCCACAAATTATGAAATAAATTGGCGGACCTGAGAAATTTGTCTATTAATCATATGCAAAAAGAATCAACCTAAAATCACTCTTGTGTATAAAATGGTAGCTAATCTCGTGAGCGCTAAAGCTTCTATTTTTTTACAGAAAGATCGCATAGACTTCACCCAAGTCTTCCCAAAGGTTCTACTTGGCACAAACACTAATTGAAACATAAAAACACATCTAACAAGAGGCTATATGAATTATTTATTACTAAAGAGGAACAAAAAGCAAGGAACAAAAGTAAAATTGGGTTGCCTCCCAACAAGCGCTAACGTTTAACGCCCCTAGCTATTCATGATGATTTCAATGTTGCTCACATAAAAGATAAGAATTGAAACATAAAGAGAGCATCATGAATAATACGACTAGCACATTAAGTCTAAGCCACTTCCTATGCATAGGGATTTTGTGAGCAAACAACTTATGGGAAGAATAATCAACTAGCATAGGAAGGTAAAACAAGCATAGCTTCAAAAATTTCAACACATAGGGAGGAAACTTGATATTATTGCCATTCCTACAAGCATATGTTCCTCTCTCATAATAATTTTCAGTAGCATCATGAATGAATTAAACAATATAACCAGAACATAAAGCATTCTTTTCATGATCTACAAGCATTGAACTTTTATTACTCTTTATAGCATACGTGTCATCACAATAATCATCATAAATAGGAGGCATACTATCATCATAATAAATTTTCTCATCAAAACTTGGGGGACAAAAATATCATATTCATCAAACATAGCTTCCCCAAGCTTGTGGATTTGCATATCATTAGCATCCTGGATATTCAAGGAATTCATGCTAACAACATTGCAATCATGCTCATCATTAAAATATTTTATGCCAAATATTTTATAGACTTCTTCTTGTAGCACTTGAGCACAATTTTCCTTTCCATCATTCTCATGAAAGATATTAAAAAGATGAAGCGTATTAGACAAACTCAATCCGTTTTTTTATATTTTTCTTTATAGACTAAACTAGTGATAAAACACGAAACAAAAAGATTCGATTGCAATATCTAAAGATATACCTTCAAGCACTCACCTCCCCGGAACCGGCGCCAGAAAAGAGCTTGATGTCTACCACACAACCTTCTTCTTGTAGACGTTGTTGGGCCTCCAAGTGCAGAGGTTTGTAGGACAGTAGAAAATTTCCCCAAGTGGATGACCTAAGGTTTATCAATCCGTGGGAGGCGTAGGATGAAGATGGTCTCTCTCAAACAACCCTGCAACCAAATAACAAAGATTCTCTTGTGTCCCCAACACACCCAATACAATGGTAAATTGTATAGGTGCACTAGTTCAGCGAAGAGATGGTGATACAAGTGCAATATGGATGGTAGATATAGGTTTTTGTAATATGAAATTATAAAAACAGCAAGGTAACTAATGATAAAAGTGAGCACAAAGGGTATTGCAATGCTAGGAAACAAGGCCTAAGGTTCATACTTTCACTAGTGCAAGTTCTCTCAACAATAATAACATAATTGGATCATATAACTATCCCTCAACATGCAACAAAGAGTCACTCCAAAGTCACTAATAGCGGAGAACAAATGAAGAGATTATGGTAGGGTACGAAACCACCTCAAAGTTATCCTTTCTGCTCGATCTATTCAAGAGTCCATAGTAAAATAACACGAAGCTATTCTTTCCGTTCAATCTATCATAGAGTTCATAATAGAATAACACCTCAAGACATAAATCAACCAAAACCCTAATGTCACCTAGATACTCCATTGTCACCTCAAGTATCTGTGGGCATGATTATACGATATGCATCACACAATCTCAGATTCATCTATTCAACCAACACAAAGTACTTCAAAGAGTGCCCCAAAGTTTCTACCGGAGAGTCAAGACGAAAACGTGTGCCAACCCCTATGCATAGATTCCCAAGGTCATGGAACCCGCAAGTTGATCACGAAAACATACATCAAGTAGATCACGTGAATATCCCATTGTCACAACAGATAAGCACGGCAAGACATACATAAAGTGTTCTCAAATCCTTAAAGACTCAATCTGGTAAGATAACTTCAAAGGGAAAACTCAATCCATTACAAGAGAGTAGAAGGGGAGAAACATCATCAGGTCCAACTATAATAACAAAGCTCGCGATACATCAAGATCGTATCCCCTCAAGAACACGAGAAAGAGAGATCAAACACATAGCTACTGGTACATACCCTCAGCCCTGAGGGTGAACTACTCCCTCCTCGTCATGGAGAGTGCTGGCATGATGAAGATGGCCACCGGTGAGGGATCCCCCCTCCAGCAGGGTGCCGAAATGGGCTCCCGAGAGGTTTTTGGTGGCTACAGAGGCTTGCAGCGGTGGAACTCCCGATCTATTGTGCTCCCCAATGTTTTTAGGGTATATGAACATATATAGGTGAAAGAAGTTGGTCAGGGGTGCCACGAGGGACCCACTCGGGTGGGGGGCGTGCCTCCCTGCCTTGTGGCTTCCTCATTGCTTCCCTTACGTGCACTCCTAGTCTCCTGGATTGCTTCCATTCCAAAAATAACTCTCCTAAAGGTTTCATTCCGTTTGGACTCTGTTTGATACTCCTTTTCGTCGAAACACTGAAATAGGCACGAAAACAACAATTTGGGCTGGGCCTCCGGTTAATAGGTTAGTCCCAAAAATAATATAGAAGTG
The DNA here is from genome assembly GCF_018294505.1 of Triticum aestivum. Classification (NCBI taxonomy): domain Eukaryota; kingdom Viridiplantae; phylum Streptophyta; class Magnoliopsida; order Poales; family Poaceae; genus Triticum; species Triticum aestivum. The sequence continues at coordinate 491,110,122 of NC_057804.1, forward strand.
TATAATAAAGCCCATAAACATCCAAAATAGATAATATAATAGTATGAATGCTTCATAAATTATAGATACGTTGGAGACGTATCACACCGTCATGGACAATGAACTGACTCCCGTTGCCGACCATGACTCACAGAGGCCCCGCGACCATCATTCTCCTCCTTGATTGGTAATGTGTGTATTGAATCACTTAGCAGTACATGTGCAGTTCCAATTTTGTTCATACCTACCCTTTAAATTTCCTGGGTGCTATTGTTCTCGTAAAAGCAATTGGTTATAGCCTCCATTGTCCAACGGAATATCAGCTTGTAATTGTACGTCGCTCCTGTATCGCGCTGTGCTTGGTAGGTTTTTCATCTGCAACCAGTAGTGTGGCAAATGATGGAAAGTTTTTTAGAACTAGCAAGATGCCCATGCATTGCACACATCAAGATTCATTTGTATGAGTAGTTTATCGTGTGGGAGAAAAGGATGAATGAGGGAAGGCCTTATTGGCAAATCTGGAGAGGGGTGTGGGTATCTTTTTGCAAAATTACCGTTGTTTCCTTCCTATCTGTCAGATATAAATTGGACGGCCTATATTGCAGGATGGCAGGCACACCATCATCACCAACTCTGTTTTTTATAAGAATAAGTATAGAGAAAAAAAGTAGTCAATAGAGAAGTAGAGATAAATATTAAATATATAATAAATATAACAGTAGAGAAGAGAGTAGAGATAGTAGAGACGTCGGGAAAGGATCGCGCACGCGCGGGAAAAAGCGGTCGGGCGTGCGCTAGTTTTGGCGCGTGGTGTCTAGCGCGCTTTATAAAATCCAACGCCCTCCCACCGCTCTGTGCCTTGCCACCGCTCTCTCCCCGCTCTGTGCCTCACCACCGCTCACTCCCCCGCTCTTTCTCACCTCGCCGCCGCTGCGCCACGAAGTTGCTGTGTCGCCGGGAAACTTGGGGATACCACGGCGTCCGCGCGTGCCCTCCGGCGGCTTCTCCGCGGAGATCCGGTTCCGCGGGATGCGCCTCGTCCTTGTCAATTTCAGCACCGCCAACGAGGCCGCCCGCGCGTATGATGCGGTGGTGTGGTGCCTCCGGTGGCCTCATAGAACATTGAACTTCCTCAACGTGCCGACACAGGAGCGGGCGCAGGAGCTCGCGCCTCTGCCGCGGCTTATCACCGACAAGGATCGTCGCGACAACCGGAGGTAGGAGCACCGTCTCTGCATTGCCGAGATGGATGAGGAAGCCATGGCAGTGTGGCGCCAATGCTTTCCGCAGGACATCATCAACGAGCGCGAGTTCTACGTGCAAAGGAGGGCGGAGAGGGATAAGAGGAGGGCGGATTGAGCCACCTATCGCGAGGACAAGCGTAGGTGAAAAGCGGACGATCAATTCAACATGAGGCTAGGAGCAGTGTCGCCCTGGGAATCCGAAGATGATCGGTATCTTCACGCCTACAGTCAGACGTCAGAGGAGGACATCATCGAGGAGGAGTAGTTGAATTATCTATTTTTATCTATCTATGCTGAGAATTATCCTCTACTCTCTAGTCTCTACTCTTATCTCTAATTTTCGATCTCAGCACTGTAAACACTTTTTTAAAGCACCGCACATTGCAATTCTGTTGGAGATGCTCTAACATGGCAGACGAGTGCTTTAATGTTGCCCACAAGATGTGCGAGTATTACTAGTAGTATATTTTTCTTGCCATGTTGAGATTTTAAAACCACGAGTGCGAACATGCAGCGGAGCAATGGAGACCAAACACAGGATATTGGGGACATCTTCAAGGAGCGTGGCAAGTTAAAGAGGAGCTGCACCGAACCTGTAAAATGAGCTTTCATTTAGCCTTGTGTTCTTCGATGTGTATATGTTGTAGTTTCCGTTTCTCTCAAGCCTCGTGTTCTTCGATGTGTAATAAGAAGAGTCTTAATCATCCTAATGCTTTCATTTTTAGCTTGATGTAGGAAGTGGGTGTTCTCACCTTGTAGTCTATTTTTATTTACTTTTTCTTTTGAATTCACTTCTCCGAGTTCTGTTTATCTTGCTTCTACTAAATGGATCTGGGTTGCTCTGAGTATTGATCTAAAAAAGAAGTAACTTCATGTCAGGATGCAGTTCCTGTGAGGAGGGAAGTATGGTCAACCTCGAGATCATGTTCCCAAAATGAGGCTGGATTACACACAAGGTGCCAGTTCCCTAATGATGCTAGATTAGACACAAGGTGCAAATTCCTAGATGATGCTGGATTACACACAAGCCAGGTGGAGTCGTCAGCTGTTCATGTCCTCGTGGCTCTAGTAAAGGCTGAAAGAAAGTGTGCAGCAGGAGTTCCTGAAGAAGCGAAAAGAGCAATCAAATGCTCTCTTCACCCAAGCCAAAGAAGAGATGGAAGAAGCCAGAAATAAGATAGCGGAGACAGAGCAGGCTAGGCATCTCCTGCTATCTAAAACTGTTGTCAATTAAAAATTTCCTTCATAATAGCTAGGTTCAAATGTTTATCCAGTCAGCAAGCCTGTTGTGATGTCCGTGCATCTACCGATGTGGCACAAATATTTTTTTTAGGTCATGTAATAACAGCAATTACTTTCCAAACAATAATAGACAAAGAATTGGACATGGTATAGTTCACGCGCAAGCACGATGTCGGTGTCAAAACCGGCGGATCTCGGATAGGGGGTCCCGAACTGTGCATCTAGGCGGATGGTAACAGGAGACAAGGGACACGATGTTTTTACCCAGGTTCGGGACCTCGCGGTGGAGGTAAAACCCTACTCCTGCTTGATTAATATTGATGATATGGGTAGTACAAGAGTAGATCTACCACGAGATCAGAGAGGCTAAACCCTAGAAGCTAGCCTACGGTATGATTGTTGTTCGTCCTATGGACTAAAACTCTCCGGTTTATATAGACACCGGAGAGGGCTAGGGTTACACAAAGTAGGTTACAGTGGGAGGAGATATTCATATCGTATCGCCAAGCTTGCCTTCCATGCCAAGGAAAGTTCCATCCGGACACGGGACAGAGTCTTCAATCTTGTATCTTCATAGTCTGGGAGTCCGACCAAAGGTCTTAGTTCGGCCATCTAGACACCCCCTAATCCAGGACTCCCTCAGTAGCCCCTGAACCAGGCTTCAATGACGACGAGTCCGGCGTGCCATTTGTCTTCGGCATTGCAAGGCGGGTTCCTCCTCCTAATATTCCATAGAAGATGTTGAACACCAGGGTAGTGTCCGGCTCTGCAAAATAAGTTCCACATTCAACCGAAGAGAGAATAGTATTTGCATCAATCAGATCTGCTGACGTATTCCATAGCATGACGTCATGGCCAGGCCTTCATTCGAATTGTTTTACTGTTCCACCTCAGCGCGTTTAGCGAGGCGGTTTCCCTGGCACGTCTTGTCAAACAGAGATCGTGTCCCCTTATTCCGGGATTCTCATCAATACGGGCGTGGGTAACCCAACCGTGTCATTAACCACGGCGCTTGGGAGATAAGCGAGTTTTACTAGGCCGGTGGGGGGCTCATTGTTTCGGCCACCCATATAAGGGGATGAGAATCCACCCTTTCCATTCACGCCTTCTTCCTACTCTGCTTATCCGTCCCTGCGCGCTCGAGCTCCAGCGCCCAAGCCTGCACTTCCACCTCAACCTTCTCCAATCATGTCCGAAGCGGGAGGCAGATGGATGGCCTCCTCCATCACGGAGGGGCAAATCAAGAAACTGAGGAAGGACGGGTACCTGTCTGACGACATCACGCACCGGCTTCCCGATGCGGGGCAACTCATCCCCACCCCCGGGCCCCACGAGAGGGTTGTTTTTCTTCCCCATTTCCTCCGCGGACTGGGTTTTCCTCTTCACCCATTCGTCCGGGGGCTCATGTTCTACTACGGCATGGACTTCCACGATCTGGCCCCGAACATCATCCTTAATATCTCGGTGTTCATCGTCATGTGCGAGGCCTTCTTCCGCATCCAGCCTCACTTGGGCCTATGGCTGAAGATCTTCAGCGTCAAGCCAAAGGTTGTGAAAGGCCGAAAGCAGAGTGCGTAGGCGCTATGATGGGCAAGATGGCCAATGTCACTTGGCTCGAGGGTTCCTTCGTGGAAACCATCAAAGGGTGGCAATCGGGATGGTTCTACATCACCGAGCCGCTTGACCCTAAGTGGGCAGCAGCCCCCGAATTTCGATCCGGTATCCCCACCCGGCTCACATCTTGGAAAGAGACGGGCCTGTCATGGGGTAATCCGGAAGAGGTGACCGGACTCCAAACCTGCGTCCGAGACCTGGTGACCAAGAAGGTCAAGCTTGTCAACGTAGTCCAGGTCATGCTCTTCCGCCGGATCCTCCCGTGTCAACGACGGGACTTCAATTTGTGGGAGTTCGACCCGGCCCAGCACCAGACTCTATCCCGGCTCTTCGAAACGAAGCACAAGGACGCCTGGAAGGTGCTTTTCAAGAGTTTCGAGGTATCCTCTCCTGTCACCGAGGATCGCGGATTCTGCGTCAAACGTCAAGCCTCCGAAGTAAGCTTACATTTTGTCCCTGACGGGACACCCGAATTTCATAGTGTGACTTTATGTGAGATCTAAACTCCCATTCCTTTGACAGGACTGGAAGAGGACATCCGGACAGTTCGACTGTCCGGCCCCTTTGCCCGAAGGCCCAGCAGACGCACACTTGGCGAAGCTACTGGTTCCGGCACCTCACGTGGTGCTGGAGAAGAAGGCCAAGGAGAAGGCCACGGGGACCCGAAAGAGTTCCCGGCGCCCGGTGGTGTCTGATTCATCGCCCGACGACCCCAAAGCACCCTCCGCCTCGGAGGACGAGGAGGAGGAAGAGGAGGAAGAAGAAGAAGCCTCTCCCCCTCCCGCGAGAGGAGGAAAGAAAAGGAAGGCCGCCCCAACTGGGGAGGCCGGAGGGTCCAAGAAGGGGAAGACCCCTCTGCCGGACTACGCCTCGGATGCGGAGGACGGCGGGGAGGAATGGCCACCCAGGGTCAAGCCCCTTGCAAAATCGTAAGTATCCGGATATCCGAATAACTTATGGCGCTCCTTTGATGCATGGTTCCTTCTGATGCTGACTTTAATGATGCAGTCCGCCCCGGGCTTAGCTCAGGGATTCGTCGAGTGGATCCCTGGACTCGTCGGATGTGAATAGCGCTTCACTTCCGACGGCCTCCTCCCCTCTCCCTACACACGATGCTGAGGTGGTGTCCTGAAAGGGGCAAAACCGGAAGGAGGTGGTCCTGGAGGCGCCACAAGGCGACCTCCCGGACTCCAGGCCCAAAGGGGGTAAAGCTCCGGAGGGATCTAAGTCCGTCCCTGGGCCGGACACTGCTGCGGAACCGTCGATGGTTCCGGAGCCCGACAGGCAACGCCTTCATAAGAAAGGTAAGCCTACGACGCCGGTGACCTCCGTCCATCCGGAGGCGCCGGCCAATTTGCTGGAGGCACTTAACGGCGCTTCCATCGACGAGGAACACCGCACTGTCATGAGTGCGGTGATTTAGAAGGTTCAGTCCGCCAAGGGCGGGCTGACAGAAGCCTGTAGAAGCCTGTTAACAGGCTTTGAGGTATGTGTTAAAAAACATATAAAAATGTTACCGCATAGACAGTAGCCCCTGATGCTTAGTTCGGCGTTCGAAAAGAAAAGCCGAGCTGAGGATCTAAAAAGATATACGCAGGAGTCTAATAGAAATGTGTCAATATGGGAATGCAGGCTGCGCTGCTGACCTCTGCCGCACTGACTGCGGAGGTTGATGCATTGAAGGAAAGCCTCGAGCGGTCCGAGAGCGAGCTCGGCCATGCCAAGAAGCAGCTCGAGGCTAAAGAGGGTACATAGTACCGCCTGTAAATGTCTATAGAAATACTTGGTTGCAAATAATGACAGGACCAATGTAAATGTTGCAGGAGCCACGATTGAGGTGGCGACCATGAAGGAGACGGTCTCCAAGGCCGAAAAGAGTGCGGCCTTGGAGCACACCAAGCAAGAGAAGCAGGAGGCGCGGGTGGCGGAGGTGCGGCAAGAGCTCCAGGCTCTCGTGGAAAAACACGAGAGTTTGGAGCGTGACTCGAAGACTCGAGAGTCTGAGCTTGCCTTGGCTCTTGAGAGTGCCAAGACCGCTAAGGCCGAAGCCCAGAAGGCCCTTTAGGAGATCGAGGCGATGAAGAAGATAGCGGCGGGTAAGGCATTCTTTATACAAAGCAAGAATATAAAAGTAAATTATCTGTTACTTACCCGAATCCGGAGCTCTCCAGGAGCATTCACCGATCTGCCCCGTAGTGTGTCTGATGCTGCCGCATTCTACCGAGCCGAAGAGGGGAGCTCGACAGAGAAGGTGTTCTGGTCTCAATATGCTGAGGCCGGACATCCGGTGCCCCTGAGCGACCAGCTGAAGCAGTTGGTTGAGCTCCACAAGGTGGACGAACAGGCCATGAAGGGTCTCGTAGTTCGGCTATGGCCTGGGGGAGCCATGCCTGGGAGCTACTTAGGTTTGGTGCGGCGGCTGGTGGACGCTTGTCCGTGGATCGAGGTCATCAAGCGCTCCGTCTGCATTGAAGGCGCCCGTCGGGCCCTTGCCCGTGCTAAGGTGCACTGGGGCAAGCTAGACGCGGAGAAGCTTTTGACGGACGCGCCACCGCCGGGCAAGGAGTATCGTACGCCCGAGATGTATTATAATGGCGTTCTGAAGGGTGCCCTCCGTATAGCGGATGAGTGCTCCAAAGATGTAATTTTTGAGCAGACTCGCATTTGTTATCCTGTACCCTGAAACTTTGTTCATATGCGTTAAGAAACACTTGTTAATTTAAAATCTTACCTTCTGTGCGGCTGTTTATCAAATCTGAGAGATGCAAGTCGTCGGCTTCGACCCCCATGCCACGAGTGCTAGGGTGTTCGGGATAAACCTGAGCGCTCTTGTTCCCATTCTTGGGTCCATCTAGGGAGGCGTTCAGCACAACGAACAAGGCTGTCGGAGTTATAATGCTTTATCACTCTCACTTAGCCATAGAATTCTATAATTTTAAATTTCGCCGAAGCCCCTAGTATTCGGAAGACCGAGTTCGGGGCGCTATCCACGCCTAGGCCGGATAAGTCCGGTTCCTCGCTCTAAGCGGCATAAGTCTTTAAGGACTCGTAAAACCTCGCGAACAGCGACCGGTCTCTCGCACTATCATGACAGTCAGTTTTAGCTTTCTCTACTGAGGTGTTAACCCAGCTCAACTGGGGAACAATCGCAGTAGTTCTCCCAGCGCTACCTTAGCCAACATTGCGGAACGTAAGGTACCAAAACATGGGAGCCGGGCAAACCCAACTATTGACCAAAGACATGATTCGGAGCCGATGCATATAGTGCTATAAGTTCGGGGTGCCGCACTCATGAGAGTGTTCGGTCTTCTCACACCATGTTATGGGGTGTTTTAAGCCCCTGGTGTATTGTCCATACCAAAGTGTACGGTTGCAGAATGTCATGACAGAACATATTTGTATATAAAAAATAGATAAGTACAATAATAGATAAGAGCTATATATTGTTTATTCAAAAAGGGCTGCTGCGACAGCAGAACGATACAAGAAGTGCGATAAGCAAGAGATGGGAGTATTTGACATGTTCCCCTCCAGGGGCAAGCTGCAGGATTGTAAGTAAAACACGTATTAAACTCGTTATAGAGACCACCTGGACGTTTGACGTAGCTTGCTCTCTCCCTGGCTGTTGCATCCTGTGTTCGTCGAGTGTATTGCCGGACAGGCCTTCCGAATAGTTGGGTCCTGAAAGTGTGTAAAAAGTAAAACGGCGAAATAGGGAGCCCCTTAGTGCGGTTGAGCCCCATTCTGGGCGTGCCGTAGTTGTGCCCCTCCCTTTATGCCCATGGTATCTCTAAGGCATAATTATGTACGCGTGGTACCAGTATCGGCATTTGGCGGGGGCTGGGGTTGGGGCCGCACTGCTATGCTTGCTCGGAACGTGCCAGCCGGATTTGTTGTAGGTTACTTCGGGCTCGCTTGACGTTGTCCGGACGTTTGACGCCTGGATTGGAGAACTGCCTTGAGAGGCTACTCTGTACTTCCGCCGCCAGGGCTGCCGTGTTGTCCTCCGTTCGGAGAGAGCGTTCGGTGTTTCCGTTTACCATGATGACTCCGCGAGGTCCTGGCATCTTGAGCTTGAGATATGAGTAGTGCGGCACCGCATTGAATTTTGCAAATGCGGTTCGTCCAAGCAGGGCGTGATAGCCGCTGCGGAATGGGACTATGTCGAAGATTAACTCTTTGCTCCGGAAGTTATCCGGGGATCCGAAGACCACTTCGAGTGTAACCGAGCCTGTACAGCTGGCCTCTACACCTGGTATGACGCCTTTGAAGGTTGTCTTTGTGGGTTTAATCCTTGAAGGATCGATGCCCATTTTTCGCACTGTGTCCTGGTAAAGCAGGTTCAGGCTGCTGCTGCCGTCCATTAGGACTCTGGTAAGGTGAAATCCGTCGATAATTGGGTCTAGGACCAATGCGGCGAATCCGCCGTGAAGGATGCTGGTGGGTTGGTCCCTTCGATCGAGGGTGATCGGGCAGGACGACCATGGGTTGAACTTTGGGGCGACTGGCTCCAATGCATAGACGTCCTTGAGAGCACGCTTCCGCTCCCTTTTGGGGATGTGGGTTGCGTATATCATGTTCACCGTCCGAACTTGCGGGGGAAATCCCTTCTGTCCTTTGTTGTTCGGCGGCTGGAGCTCCTCCTCGTCATCGCTATGCAGCCCCTTGTCTCTTGTTTCGGCACTTAATTTGCCTGCCTGCTTGAACACCCAACAATCCCTGTTGGTGTGATTGGCTGGCTGTTCGGGGGTGCCGTGTATCTGGCACGAGCGATCGAGTATCCTGTCTAAGTTGGATGGGCCCGGAGGGTGTCTTTTGAATCTTTCGTTGACCGGGTTTAGAGCCTCTGAATCCGACATTGACTGCCGTATCTTCAGTATTATTGCCGTTAATGCGGCGCTTATGCTTGTTACGATGTGACCTGCCATTGTTGTCCTTGGTATCCGAAGTGCCAGGGCTCTTGGTTATGTTATTGCTACGAGCTAGCCAGTTGTCTTCTCCCGCACAAAAGCGGGTCATGAGTGTCGTGAGGGCTGCCATAGATTTCGGCTTTTCCTGTCCTAGGTGCTGGGCAAGCCATTCGTCTCGGATATTGTGCCTGAAGGCTGCGAGGGCCTCGACGTCCGGATAGTCGACTATTTGGTTTTTCTTGGTGAGGAACCGTGTCCAAAATTGTCTGCCGATTCCTCTGGCTGCTGGATTATGTGGCTTAGGTCATCAGCGTCTGGTGGTCGCACATAAGTGCCTTGGAAGTTGTCATGGATTGCGGATTCTAGGTCCTCCCAACAACTAATTGACTCTTCTGGCAGGCTGTTAAGCCAATGTTGAGCTGGTCCTTTAAGCTTGAGCGGGAGGTATTTGATGGCGTGTAGATCATCACCACGGGCCATCTGGATACGAAGGAGATAATCCTCGATCCATACCGCAGGATCTGTTGTGCCATCGTATGATTCGATGTTTACGGGTTTGAAGCCCTCGGGGATTTGATGATCCATTACTTCATCTGTGAAGCATAGTGGGTGTGCGGCGCCCCTGTACTGGGCTATATCACGACGCAGCTCGGATGAGCTTGGTCTGTTGTATTCGGCCGGGCCGTACTTATTATGTCCGGCGTGACGTCTAACGTCACGTGAAGCGGGGCGCCCATGCGATCCGTAGATCAATCTTGTTTGCCTTGCCTTATTCTCCAAGATGTCTCGCAGGTCTGTTGCATCTCCCCATACTCTGGTACGTTTTGAGCGGTGCCGGGGTGCGGCTTGGGTGGAGGGCCTGAAGGCCTCTCTATCGCGGCCGCGGGGTGTCCGATCAGGCGCATCGTACGCTGGTGATGTATGTTTAGTTGCTTCCTCCTCAAGTTGGGGTAGTAGCCTGCGCTTTGGGTAGCTCTTGGAGGGGCGTTCTAGTTTATACTCTTCGGCCGCCAGGACTTCGGTCCATCTGTCGGCTAGCAAGTCTTGGTCAGCTCTAAGCTGCTGCTGTTTCTTCTTGAGGCTGCTTGCCGTGGCCACAAGCCTGGGTTTGAAATGCTCTTGTTCGACGGGATCCTCTGGCACGACGAATTCGTCATCGTCGAGGCTTGCCTCCTCTTCGGAGGGAGGCATATAATTGTCGTCCTCAACCTCTCTGTCGGCTGCTCTCTCATGAGGGCTGGCTCCTTCGTCCTCCTGCACTGAATCCTGCTGGAGGGGGTTGTCTTCGGCACTGTCTGGCGTGTTGTTATCTCTGGTGCCGGAATCGCCGTTTTTGCTTTGGCGGGACTTAGAGCGGCGCCGCTGACGTCGGCGCTTGGGTTGCTTCTTGGAGGGATCATCCTCCGTTTTTTCCTAGCCATCCCCCGCTTTAGTGGTGTCCACCATGTATATGTCATATGACGAGGTGGCTTTCCAGTTCCCTATAGGTGCTGGTTCTTGATCGTCTCCTTCATCGGCGTCCATGCCGTCGATGTCTTCGGAGTCAAAGTCGAGCATGTCGGTTAAATCGTCGACAGTGGCTACGAAGTGGGTGGTGGGTGGGCTTCAAATTTCTTCGTCGTCCGTATCCCAACCGTGTTGGCCGTAGTTCGGCCAGGGCTCTCCTGACAAAGAGAGAGACTTTAATGAATTCAGGATATCGCCAAAAGGCGAGTGCTGAAAGACGTCCGCGGCGGTGAACTCCATGACCGGAGCCCAATCGGGCTTAATCGGAAGAGGTGCGGGATTTATGGAGTCCGGAGCAGAGTCCGGCACCTTGGAGTCATGTGCCTTGCGAAGGACTAGGCTGGTATCCGGCTCTATCGCCGTAGAGGTTGCAGCTTCCGGGGTGGCGTCCAACCGTCCATCCCTGACTAGCGCAATGGGCTCCGAGCTAATGGTCGGAGCGGACACCTGAGCGACGCTCTGGGCATTGTCCGACGGTAGAGCTAAATCATGCCCATCGTGACAGTGCGGCATGCCCGGTTGTGGCTCGAATCCGTCGAAGATCAAGTCCCCGCGGATGTCGGCCGTGTAGTTTAAGCTTCCAAACCTGACCTGCTGGCCAGGGGCGTAGCTTTCGATCTGCTCCAGATGGCCAAATGAGTCGGCCCGCGGTGCGAAGCCGCCGAATACGAAGATCTGTCCGGGGAGAAAAGTCTCATCTCGGACTGCATCATGATTGACGAGCGAAGAAGCCATCGGGCCTAAAGGCGACGACACAGAGGAACTCTCAATGAAAGCACCAATGTCGGTGTCAAAACCGGCAGATCTCGGGTAGGGGGTCCCGAACTGTGCGTCTAGGCGGATGGTAACAGGAGACAAGGGACACGATGTTTTTACCCAGGTTCGGGCCCTCGCGGTGGAGGTAAAACCCTACTCCTGCTTGATTAATATTGATGATATGGGTAGTACAAGAGTAGATCTACCACGAGATCAGAGAGGCTAAACCCTAGAAGCTAGCCTATGGTATGATTGTTGTTCGTCCTATGGACTAAAACTCTCCGGTTTATATAGACACCGGATAGGGCTAGGGTTACACAAAGTCGGTTACAATGGGAGGAGATCTTCATATCGTATCACCAAGCTTGCCTTCCACGCCAAGGAAAGTTCCATCCGGACACGGGACGGAGTCTTCAATCTTGTATCTTCATAGTCCGGGAGTCCGGCCAAAGGTCTTAGTCCGGCCATCCAGACACCCCCTAATCCAGGACTAGAGGATGGCCGGACTAAGACCTTTGGAGGGACTCCCGGACTATGAAGATACAAGATTGAAGACTCCGTCCCGTGTCCGGATGGAACTTTCCTTGGCGTGGAAGGCAAGGTTGGCGATATGATATGAAGATCTCCTCCCATTGTAACTGACTTTGTGTAACCCTAGCCCTCTCCTGTGTCTATATAAACCGGAGAGTTTTAGTCCATAGGACGAACAACAATCATACCATAGGCTAGCTTCTAGGGTTTAGCCTCTCTGATCTCGTGGTAGATCTACTCTTGTACCACCCATATCATCAATATTAATCAAGCAGGAGTAGGGTTTTACCTCCACCGCGAGGGCCCGAACCTGGGTAAAAACATCGTGTCCCTTGTCTCCTATTACCATCCGCCTAGACGCACAGTTCGGGACCCCCTACCCGAGATCCGCCGGTTTTGACACCGACATTGGTGCTTTCATTGAGAGTTCCTCTGTGTCGTCGCCTTTAGGCCCGATGGCTTCTTCGCTCGTCAATCGTGATGCGGTCCGGGATGAGACTTTTCTCCCCGGACAGATCTTCGTATTTAGCGGCTTCGCACTGCGGGCCAACTCGTTTGGCCATCTGGAGCAGATCGAAAGCTACGCCCCTGGCCATCAGGTCAGGTTTGGAAGCTTAAACTACACGGCCTACATGCACGGGGACTTGATCTTCGACGGATTCGAGCCACAACCGGGCGCGCCGCACTGTCACGATGGGCATGATTTAGCTCTGCCATCGGACAACGCCCAGAGCGTCGCTTAGGTGTCCGCTCCAACTATTAGCTCGGAGTCCATTGCGCTAGTCGGGGATGGACGGCTGGACGCCGCCCCGGAAGCTGCAACCTCTACGGCGATAGAGCCGGATACCAGCCTAGTCCTTCGCAAGGCCCGTGACTCCAAGGTGCCGGACTCCGCTCCGGACTCCGTAAATCCCGCACCTCTTCCGATTAAGCCCGATTGGGCTCCGGTCATGGAGTTCACCGCCGCGGACGTCTCTCACCACTCGCCTTTTGGCGATATCCTGAATTCATTAAAGTCTCTCTCTTTGTCAGGAGAGCCCTGGCCGAACTACGGCCAACACGGTTGGGATACGGACGACAAAGAAATTCGAAACCCACCCACCACCCACTTCGTAGTCAGTGTCGATGATTTAACCGACATGCTCGACTTTGACTCCGAAGATATCGACGGCATGGACGCTGATGAAGGAGACGATCAAGAACCAGCACCTATAGGGAACTGGTAAGCCACCTCGTCATATGACATATACATGGTGGACACCCCTAAAGCGGGGGATGGCGAGGAAAAAACAGAGGATGATCCCTCCAAGAAGCAACCCAAGCACCGACGTCAGCGGCGCTGCTCTAAGTCCCACCAAAGCAAAAACGGCGATTCCGGCACCGGAGATAACAACACGCCGGACAGTGCCGAAGACAACCACCTCCAGCAGGATTCAGTGCAGGAGGACGAAGGAGCCATCCCTCATGAGAGAGCGGCCGACAGAGAGGTAGAGGACGACAATTATATGCCTCCCTCCTAAGACGAGGCAAGCCTCGACGATGACGAATTCATCGTGCCAGAGGATCCCGTCGAACAAGTGCGTTTCAAACGAAGGCTTGTGGCCACGGCAAGCAGCCTCAAGAAGAAACAACAGTAGCTTAGAGCTGACCAAGACTTGCTAGCCAACAGATGGACTGAAGTCCTGGCGGCCGAAGAGTATAAACTAGAACGCCCGTCCAAGAGCTACCCAAAGCGCAGGCTGCTACCCCAACTTGAGGAGGAAGCAACTAAAGATACATCACCAGCGTACGATGCGCCTGATCGGCCACCCCGCGGCTGCGATAGAGAGGCCTTCAGGCCCTCGACCCAAGCCGCACCCCGGCACCGCTCAAAACATACCAGAGTACGGGGAGACGCAACAGACCTGCAAGACATCTTGGAGAATAAGGCAAGGCAAACAAGATCGATCTACAGATCGCATGGGCGCCCCGCTTCACGTGACGCTAGCTGTCACGCCGGACATAATAAGTACGGCCCGACCGAATACAACAGACCAAGCTCATCCAAGCTGCGTCGTGATATAGCCCAGTACAGGGGCGCCGCACACCCACTATGCTTCATAGACGAAGTAATGGATCATCAAATCCCTGAGGGCTTCAAACCCGTAAACATCGAATCATATGATGGCACAACAGATCCTGCGGTATGGATCGAGGATTATCTCCTTCATATCCACATGGCCCGTGGTGATGATCTACACGCCATCAAATACCTCCCGCTCAAGCTTAAAGGACCAGCTCGACATTGGCTTAACAGCCTGCCAGTAGAGTCAATTAGTTGTTGGGAGGACCTGGAATCCGCATTCCTTGACAACTTCCAGGGCACTTATGTACGACCACCAGACGCCGATGACCTAAGCCACATAATCCAGCAGCCAGAGGAATCGGCAGACAATTCTGGACACGGTTCCTCACCAAGAAAAACCAAATAGTCGACTGTCCGGACGCCGAGGCCCTCGCAGCCTTCAGGCACAATATCCGAGATGAATGGCTTGCCCGACACCTAGGACAGGAAAAGCTGAAATCTATGGCAGCCCTCATGACACTCAGGACCTGCTTTTGTGCGGGAGAAGACAGCTGGCTAGCTCGTAGCAATAACATAACCAAGAGCCCTGGCACTTCGGATACCAAGGACAACAATGGCAGGTCACGTCGTAACAACCATAAGTGCCGCATTAACGGCGATAATACTGAAGATACGGCAGTCAACGCCGGATTCAGAGGCTCTAAACCCAGTCAACGAAAGAAGCCATTCAAAAGACACCCTCCGGGCCCATCCAACTTAGACAGGATACTTGATCGCTCGTGCCAGATACACGGCACCCCCGAACAGCCAACCAATCACACCAACAGGGATTGTTGGGTGTTCAAGCAGGCAGGCAAGTTAAGTGCCGAAACAAGAGACAAGGGGCTGCATAGCGATGACGAGGAGGAGCCCCGGCCGCCGAACAAGAAAGGACATAAGGGATTTCCCCTGCAAGTTCGGACGGTGAACATGATATACGCAACCCACATCCCCAAAAGGGAGCGGAAGCGTGCTCTCAAGGATGTCTATGCGTTGGAGCTAGTCGCCCGAAAGTTCAACCCATGGTCCTCCTGCCCGATCACCTTCGATCGAAGGGACCATCCCACCAGCATCCGTCATGGCGGATTCGCCGCATTGGTCCTAGACCCAATTATCGACGGATTTCACCTTACCAGAGTCCTAATGGACGGCGGCAGCAGCCTGAACCTGCTTTACTAGGACACAGTGCGAAAAATGGGCATCGATCCTTTAAGGATTAAACCCACAAAGACAACCTTCAAAGGCGTCATACCAGGTGTAGAGGCCAGTTGTACAGGCTCGGTTACACTCGAAGTGGTCTTCGGATCCCCGGATAACTTCCGGAGTGAAGAGTTAATCTTCGACATAGTCCCATTCCGCAGCGGCTATCACGCCCTGCTTGGACGAACCGCATTTGCAAAATTCAATGCGGTGCCACACTACACATATCTCAAGCTCAAGATGCCAGGACCTCGCGGAGTCATCACGGTAAACGGAAACACCGAACGCTCTCTCCGAATGGAGGAGCACACGGTGGCCCTGGCGGCGGAAGTATAGAATAGCCTCTCAAGGCAGTTCTCCAATCCAGGCGTCAAACGTCCGGACAACGTCAAGCGTGCCCGAAGTAACCTACAACAAATCCGGCTGGCACGTTCCAAGCAAGCATAGCAGTGCGGCCCCAACCCCAGCCCCCGCCAAATGGCGATACTGGTACCACACGTACATAATTACGCCTTAGAGATACCATGGGCATAAGGGGAGGGGCACAACTACGGCACGCCCAGAATGCGGCTCAACCGCACTAAGGGGCTCCCTATTTCGCCGTTTTCCTTTTTACACACTTTCAGGACCCAACTATTTGGAAGGCCTGTCCGGCAATACACTCGCCGAACACACGATGCAACAGCCAGGGAGAGAGCAATCCATGTCAAACGTCCAGGTGGTCTCTATAACGAGTTTAATACCTGTTTTACTTACAATCCCGCAGCTTGCCCCTGGAGGGGAACATGTCAAATACTCCCATCTCTTGCTTATCGCACTTCTTGTATCGTTCTGCTTTCGCAGCAGCCCTTTTTTAATAAACAATATATAGCTCTTATCTATTATTGTACTTATCTATTTTTTATATACAAATATGTTCAGTCATGACATTCTGCAACCGTACACTTTGGTACGGACAATATACCAGGGGCTTAAAACACCCCATAACATGGTGTGAGAAGACCGAACACTCTCATGAGTGCGACACCCCGAACTTATAGCACTATATGCATCGGCTCCGAATCATGTCTTTGGTCAATAGTTGGGTTTGCCCGGCTCCCATGTTTTGGTACCTTACATTCTGCAATGTTGGCTAAGGTAGCGCTGGGAGAACTACTGCGATTGTGCCCCAGTTGAGCTGGGTTAACACCTCAGTAGAGAAAGCTAAAACTGACTGTCATGATAGTGCGAGAGACCGGTCGCTGTTCGCGAGGTTTTACGAGTCCTTAAAGACTTATGCCGCTTAGAGCGAGGAACCGGACTTATCCGTCCTAGGCATGGATAGAGCCCCGAACTCGGTCTTCCGAATACTAGGGGCTTCGCCGAAATTTAAAATTATAGAATTCTATGGCTAAGTGAGAGTGATAAAGCATTATAAGTCCGACGGCCTGGTTCGTTGTGCTGAAAGCCTCCCTAGATGGACCCAAGAATGGGAACAAGAGTGCTCAGGTTTATCCCGAACACCCCAGCACTCGTGGCATGGGGGTCGAAACCGACGACTTGCATCTCTCAGATTTGATAAACAACCGCACAGAAGGTAATATTTTAAATTAACAAGCGTTGCTTAACGCATATGAACGAAGTTTCAGCGTACAGGATAACAAATGCGAGTCTACTTAAAAATTACATCTTTGTAGCACTCATCCGCTAGATGGCGGGCACCCTTCAGAACACCATTATAATACATCTCGGGCGTACGATACTCCTTGCCCGGCAGTGGCGCGTCCGTCAAAAGCTTCTCCGCGTCTAGCTTGCCCCAGTGCACCTTAGCACGGGCAAGGGCCCGACGGGCGCCTTCAATGCAGACAGAGCGCTTGATGACCTTGATCCACGGACAAGCGTCCACCAGCCGATGCACCAAACCGAAGTAGTTCCCAGGCATGGCTCCCCCAGGCCATAGCCAAACTACGAGACCCTTCATGGCCTGCTCGGCCACCTTGTGGAGCTCGACCAACTGCTTCAGCTGGTCACTCAGGGGCACCGAATGTCCGGCCTCAGCATATTGAGACCAGAACACCTTCTCCGTCGAGCTCCCCTCTTCGGTTCGGTAGAATGCGGCAACATCAGACACACTACGGGGTATATCGGTGAATGCTCCTGGAGAGCTCCGGATTCGGGTAAGTAACAGATAATTTACTTTTGTATTCTTGCTTTGCATAAAGAATGCCTTACTCGCCGCTATCTTCTTCATCGCCTCGATCTCCTAAAGGGCCTTCTGGGCTTCGGCCTTAGCGGTCTTGGCACTCTCAAGAGCCAAGTCAAGCTCGGACTCTCGAGTCTTTGAGTCACGCTCCAAACTCTCGTGTTTTTCCACGAGAGCCTGGAGCTCTTGCCGCACCTCCGCCACCCGCGCCTCCTGCTTCTCTCGCTCGGTGCGCTCCAAGGCCGCACTCTTTTCGGCCTTGGAGACCGCCTCCTTCAGGGTCGCCACCTCGGTCGTGGCTCCTGCAACATTTACGTCGGTCCTGTCATTATTTGCAACCAAGTATTTCTATATACATTTACAGGCGGTACTATGTACCCTCTTTAGCCTCGAGCTACTTCTTGGCACGGCCGAGCTCGCTCTCGGACCGCTCGAGGCTTTCCTTCAATGCATCGACCTCCGCAGTCAGTGCGGCAGAGGTCAGCAGCGCAGCCTGCATTCCCATATTGACACATTTCTATTAGACTCCTGTGTATATCTTTTTAGATCCTCAGCTCGGCTTTTATTTTCGAACGCCGAACTAAGCATCAGGGGCTACTGTCTATGCGGTAACATTTTTATATGTTTTTTAACACATACCTCAAAGCCTGTTAACAGGCTTCTACAGGCTTCCGTCAGCCCGCTCTTAGCGGACTGAACCTTCTGAATCACCGCACTCATGATAGTGCGGTGTTCCTCGTCGATGGAAGCGCTGTTAAGCGCCTCCATCAAATTGGCCGGCGCCTCCGGATGGACGGAGGTCACCGGTGTCGTAGGCTTACCTTTCTTATGAAGGCGTTGCCTGTCGGGCTCCAGAACCATCGACGGTTCCGGAGCAGTGTCCGGCCCGGGGTCGGACTTAGATCCCTCCGGAGCTTTACCCCCTTTGGGCCCGGAGTCCAGGAGGTCGCCTTGTGGTGCCTCCAGGACCACCTCCTCCCGGTTTTGCCCCTTTCGGGACTCCACCTCAGCGTCGTCTGTAGGGAGAGGGGAGGAGGCCGTCGGAAGTGAAGCGCTATTCACATCCGACGAGTCCAGGGATCCACTCGATGAATCGCCGAGCTGAGGCCGGGGCGGACTGCATCATTAAAGTCAGCATCAGAAGGAACCATGCATCAGAGGAGCGCCATAAGTTATTCGGATATCCAGATACTTACGATTTTGCCAGGGGATTGACCCTGGGTGGCCATTCCTCCCCGCCGTCCTCGGCATCCGAGGCGTAGTCCGGCAGAGGGGTCTTCCCCTTCTTGGACCCTCCGGCCTCCCTAGTTGGGGCGACCTTCCTTTTCTTTCCTCCCCTCGCGGGAGGGGGAGAGGCTTCTTCTTCTTCTTCCTCTTCCTCCTCCTCTTCCTCCGAGGCGGAGGGTGCTTTGGGGTCGTCGGGCGATGAATCCGACACCACCGGGCGCCGGGAACTCTTTCGGGTCCCCGTGGCCTTCTTCTCCGGCACCACGTGAGGTGCTGGAACCAGTAGCTTCGCCAAGTGTGCGTTTGCTGGGCCTTCGGGCAAAGGGGCCGGACAGTCGAACTGTCCGGATGTCCTCTTCCAGTCCTGTCAAAGGAACGGGAGTTTAGATCCCACATAAAGTCACACTATGAAATTCGGGTGTCCCGTAAGGGACTAAATGTAAGCTTACTTCGGAGGCTTGATGTTTGACGCAAAATCCGCGATCCTCAGTGACGGGAGGGGAGACCTCGGAACTCTTGAAAAGCACCTTCCAGGTGTCCTCGTGCTTCGTTTCGAAGAGCCGGGATAGAGTCTGGTGCTGGGCCGGGTCAAACTCCCACAAATTAAAGTCCCGTCGTTGACACGGGAGGATCCGGCGGAAGAGCATGACCTGGACTACGTTGACAAGCTTGACCTTCTTGGTCACCAGGTCTCGGACGCAGGTTTGGAGTCCGGTCACCTCTTCCGGATTACCCCATGACAGGCCCGTCTCTTTCCAAGATGTGAGCCGGGTGGGGATGCCGGATCGAAATTCGGGGGCCGCTGCCCACTTAGGGTCACACGGCTCGGTGATGTAGAACCACCCCGATTGCCACCCTTTGATGGTTTCCACGAAGGCACCCTCGAGCCAAGTGATGTTGGCCATCTTGCCCACCATAGCACCTCCGCACTCTGCTTGTCGTCCTTTCACAACCTTCGGCTTGACGCTGAAGATCTTCAGCCATAGGCCAAAGTGAGGCTGGATGCGGAAGAAGGCCTCGCACACGACGATAAACGCCGAGATATTGAGGATGAAGTTCGGGGCCAGATCGTGGAAGTCCAGGCTGTAGTAGAACATGAGCCCCCGGACGAACGGGTGAAGAGGAAAACCCAGTCCGCGGAGGAAATGGGGAAGAAAAACAACCCTCTCATGGGGCCCAGGGGTGGGGATGAGTTGCCCCGCATTGGGAAGCCGGTGCGTGATGTCGTCAGACAGGTACCCATCCTTCCTCAATTTCTTGATTTGCCCCTCCGTGACGGAGGAGGACATCCATCCGCCTCCCGCTCCGGACATGATTGGAGAAGGTTGAGGTGGAAGTGCGGGCTTGGGCGCTGGAGCTCGAGCGCGCAGGGACGGATAAGTAGAGGAGGAGGAAGGCGTGAATGGAAAGGGCGGATTCTTATCCCCTTATATGGGCGGCCGAAACTACGAGCCCCCACTGGCCTAGTAAAACTCTCTTATCTCCCAAGCGCCATGGTTACTAACACGGTTGGGTTACCCATGCCCGTATTGATGAGAATCCCGGAATAAGGGGACACGATCTCTGCTTTGACAAGACGTGCCAGGGAAACCGCCTCGCTAAACGTGCTAAGGTGGAACAGTAAAACGATTTGAATGAAGGCCTGGCCATGACGTCATGCTATGGAATACATTAGCAGATCCGATTGATGCAAATATTATTCTCTCTTCGGTGGAATGTGGAAGTTATTTTGCAGAGCCGGACACTACCCAGGTGTTCAACATCTTCTATGGAATATTCGGAGGAGGAACCCGCCTTGCAATGTCGAAGACAACTTGCACGCCGGACTCGTCGTCATTGAAGCCTGGTTCAGGGGCTACTGAGGGAGTCCTGGATTAGGGGGTGTCCGGATGGCCGGAGTAAGACCTTTGGCCGGACTCCCAGACTATGAAGATACAAGATTGAAGACTCCGTCCCGTGTCCGGATGGAACTTTCCTTGGCGTGGAAGGCAAGCTTGGCGATACGATATGAAGATCTCCTCCCATTGTAACTGACTTTGTGTAACCCTAGCCCTCTAAGGTGTCTATATAAACCGGAGAGTTTTAGTCCATAGGACGAACAACAATCATACCATAGGCTAGCTTCTAGGGTTTAGCCTCTCTGATCTCGTGGTAGATCTACTCTTGTACTACCCATATCATCAATATTAATCAAGCATGAGTAGGGTTTTACCTCCACCGCGAGGGCCCGAACCTGGGTAAAAACATCGTGTCCCTTGTCTCCTGTTACCATCCGCCTAGACGCACAGTTCGGGACCCCCTACCCGAGATCCGCCGGTTTTGACACTGACAGTGTGTGCGAGCGGTATCAACTTAAAATGAGGCAATAGTGTGTGTGTGCACGATTGAGATGGCGTGTCTCAAGAAGGGAAGAAAAATCTACATAGATACAAGGAGCGGGAGAGAGACATGTATGCGATAGTGGAAGCACAAGTGTGCGGGTGTATAAACCTATCTAGAGGCTAGTCGATAAATGTTTGTGAGAGAAATACGAGTCGGGCGTGCGAAAGCGAGAGTTTTCTCTGTGTGTGTGAGAGAGACGGTAGTCGGGAAGGGGAGTTGAAGCAGGAGTTGTGTGTGTGTGTGTGAAAGAGAGAGAGAGGGGGGAGGGAGTTTGTCTGATCGGTAAACAAATGAATAATGTCAGTCTAGGATGGAGACGAAAAGGAGACCGCAACAAATGTTGTGTCTACACGAGAGAGAGAGAGAGAGAGAGAGAGAGTAATTTTAGTGGTATGAGTCATATCTAGAGACATATAGGGTGTGTGAGAGAATCCCATAGAGAGAAAGACAAAGTGAAAGACAAGTGGAGACTGTGTGTGTGGCGGTGAAAAAGAAAGATTAGGTACCTAGTGATACCAGAGAACAGTAGAGACGTGAGAGATAATGAAAACCGTGTAATGTATAATGATAGGAAGAGTGTGACACTTCTCAAGGGAGACATCGAGAGACCATGTTTGCGAGGATAGGACAAACATGAAGTGAGCGTGCCGGTGAGCTGGAGAAAAGAGAGTGATAGCTACATGAAGGAGCATGCATGCGAGAGAGATGGGCGTGAAAGGAGTGAACATAAAAGGGATTCAAATATTTGAATTCGAGATGATGATACATGTAATCCATACTCGAACCAAAATTGATCTATCAAACATGCATACTCATATGAATTCACACGCATCTATGTTATTTAATATGTAGATATTACTGATCCATACATTTTATTAGAACATAATTTGGTTTAAATTTTTTGAATTCAACCTTATGATTTTGAGATCATTGTATTTGTAAATCATATTATACATATAAAGGAGTAGAATTCTTTGTTGTGCTTTTGAAAGTATATATAAAAAATGATGTATATAGAATTTTATTCCAATCGAAAATGGATCCCGCCCAAAAAAATAGAATACAAACGAGATTCGAATTGAGTTGGCACGGTAAACGTGCACTCTACAGAATTTGAACGAAGCGGGGAAAGTCGTAGTAACCGCCCGAAACCAAAATCTGTGAGATGGAAATTACTACTACGTATCTCTGACACGCAAAGCCTATGTGCTCGATTTCTATAGGTTTCGATAGGCGTAGGTTTGTAATTTCACTCAAATGTGACATAGCCACCTCTCACCCGGATTCATACACGGTGGGCGCCAAAACACAGTGTGTCCTCGGCCGAAATCTACTCCCTCCCCGATTCATACATGGTGGGCGCCAAAAACAAACTCTCATCGGCAAATATTTGATGTATGCGAGATTACCGTCCTATCCCCAACCGACTAATATTGTTCTGATGTAGGTAATTTGAAACGGGGGCTAAGTTTGTAAATTTCCTCGCATTTGAGACAAGCGCGCCCTGAAGACATGGTTCCCCCTTCCTCTCTACCTCCATTTCCCCATTCGTACTCCGTGGGCGCCAAAACACCCTCTCCACCCCAGCCTCCGCCGTCCTCCACCCCATCCACCGCCATCCTCCTCCACCACGCCGGAGCTGATACCCCAACGCCGCCATCCATTACAAGAGATCGACCTCTCTCATCCACGGCTTCGGCCCGGGATCCTTGCATCCCGTCCTCTCGCTTCATCCCCGCCACCGTCCACCATGCCGGCACTGCTCCTACGACCGTCTCATCCACCGCGCCCCGCCGCCACCGTCTACCCTCCTAGATCTACTTCCACGCCGCTGACAGCCATCGCTACCGCAACACCGTCGAATTCTCAGCAGATGCATACACGGCACCGCACCATAGGCGGTACTCTTTCGTATCTGCTCAACTTATTTATCGCAGCAAGAAAATTGATTGCCACTGCTTTACTCTGATTTCTTGTCCATCACTTACTTGCTAGTTGAAAGCAAACATTGGTTGCGAAGTTGCCTTTGTCCGGTTTGCACCTTCAGATCCGCCATGGAACACTCAACACTATACACCCAATGCTTATGGTTTCCCCTTTTATATTCCACACTAGTAAATCATGGTAGACTAAATTTTAAAATTGGGTCAGTCGATTTTTCAGAGCTCGCCGGAGTTCGCCAGTGCGAACGAAGGGGCTCGGGTGGAGATGGTGGTTGTGGGGGGGGGCAGTGGTGGGGCCTTGTCGAACGAAGAAAACTCG